>NC_142810.1:52574032-52740944 GCF_049724085.1 Artemia sp. Qi Xiang Cuo
TGGGGGCCTGGGGGACATTTGGGGACCGGTGGAGGGCCTTTGGGGCCCCGTTGGTCCTTTGGGAGCTCGATGGGCCTTTGGGGGGGGGGGCCCGGGGATGGCCCTTGAGGGTCTGGGTGGGCCGTGGGGGCGCCGGGAGGGCTTGTGGGTGCCTGGGGGCCATTTGGGGACCGGTGGAGGGCCTGGGGGAGCGTGGGGGTCTGTTGAGGACCGGGGGCTTCCGTAGGGGGGGGGGGAGGAGGATTGGAACACTTTGGGGTTGGGTTAGAGGACCTCACAACACTGTTCAAATGAAACTTGTCTATTATAACGACCACACTCAAAACCTCTTCCAAAACCTTTCCTAAAATCATCTTTTAAAATGTCTCTATCTGTTTCGCCGAAATAGTTCCATAACCTGTCTAAAACAGTTTCGCCCAAGTAATCCCTAAACGTAAATTCAACGTGTTCCTTTGTTATTGGCATCTCTGCGCTAACGCATTTCAAATTAATAAGAAACCTGATTCCCGCGCTAAAACAATTCATCGCTAAGATGTTTCTTGCCTAATTGTTTCCATGTCCTTTGGTTATTAATATCCTTTGGAGTTCGACCAAAAGAGTTTTTCCCGAGGCAAAGACATTAATGACTTGGATCTATTCCTGGAGAATCGTTTCTAGGCGAAAATTTTTAAAGTCTGACAGATGATGTCATTGATTGATTGATCTGTCAAGAAAGGGGAATTAATTTGTTGTTTCTAAGGGGAATTATTGATTCACGATAGGTGAATTGAGGTCGACAGCACAGGTGTTCCAAGGTAGATGTTGTTGTAAGTGCACGCTCTCAGCGAATGTCAAGGTCGATGTTGTTGTTGTTGACACACTTTGATTACGCAATCAATTTCTCGGAAATTCACTTCCCCCTCGAGTCCCAGATCAATAACATTGTTTCCGTTAGAATTCAATGCGCATGTGCAACCTTCGCCCTGGAGCTATTACACATAGAAACATCAAATAAATCGACCTTGGAAAAAGAGGTCATTGACCGATTACGCAATCTTTCTCCCTAGGGAGGCTATGCCATTATTAGGACTCCCGTCAGCATTAAAAATGCTGACATGACCACGTGGTCATGTCACGACTCAATAATGCATCTCTACTGACACAAACTTGAAGAGAATGAGTGACGTAAAAACGCTTACAAACACATAAATTCAGACATACAAACCGACAAAGACAGGCAGTGGAACACGCAAAAACCCACCCAGACACACAGGCCAAGAGCGTGAAAGGGACAAAAACACATACAAATAAATAGATTCAGACACACAGACATACAAAGACAGGCACTGGGAGAAGCAAACAAAAACCCAGACACACAGATAAAGATAATTAGAGAAAAAACGCATACAAACACATAGATCAGATATATAAACAGACAAAGACAGGCACTGAGAGAAACAAACACCCTCCCAGACACACAGGCAAAGAGAGTGAGAGAAACAAAAACATACAAATACATAGATTCAGTCATATAAACCGACAGAGACAGGCAGTGGAACAAGCAAACACCCGCCCAGATAAACATGCCAAGACAGTGAGAGAGATAACACATATACAAATATTTAACAGACATACAAGCCGATAAAAGACAGGCACTGGGACAAGCAAACACCCATCCAGACACATAGGCAAAGAGAGTGAGACAAAAACAGACAAAAACAAATACAAAATACCTTCAACCAGGTGAAGGTATTAAAATATGGTATAAAAATATAATGTTTTAGTCATAAAGTTATTGGGGCATGGAAAACGCATGGTATTAAGGCTTAATCATCCTTATGTACTAGTACCCATTCGAAATTTTTTCGCGCAGCAATGATTTATTTATTTTTTTCAAGGTGGGTTAAATTGTCCCTATACTAAGGGCGAACAGACAGAAAAAATGGCGTTGGCCCATTTTTCGCTTTCGAATCCGCAAAAAGCTCCATTTAGCTTGGGATTTTACCCCTTTATATAACCAATATCTACTGTGTCGACCCATTCTGCTCCTGCAGCAGAGATAGTGCCACGTGGCAGAGGTACGTACATTCAAACGCGACCTAAATTTTTATGTTGAATTTTACCGTGTTGTTTGGTAGGTTTATATATTCTGCGGAATATTCAAGTGTTTAAGAATAAGATCCGTTCCTTCCTTTGGTTCAGATTCAGGTTTTTAGGGCATCAGGTATAGTTCCTAGGATGCTTGCATTTCTTCTTATTTTCAATTTTAATAATATTTTTAGCCTCTCTATATCTTTTCATATTTACTCCTATGGTACTCACAATTTTTGTAATGATAATTAATAAAATACGTTCTATTAAGAATTTTTATGGCCGTGCATGACGCAAAGTATAAAAACTTAATTATCTTATATTTTAAAGATAAATTTCGCCTGCTTGGCTAGAGTTTTTATCTTGTTTAGTGTGGGCTAATCATGCCTACCAAAAGCTTAAAATTGACACAAATTCTAACTCTAACTCATCTTTCTTTTCTCTTTTTCGTAAATAATTAAATTTACTTAGTTCAGTGTCTCGACTCATCATGTCGCTGAAAGGAATCCATCAGATTTGCTTACACTTATTTTGTGGTGGAAAAGGTGCCACGTAATAAGAGGGGGGGGGGTCATACATCTAAGTTCAACATCACCTATGCTCTTTATTACTTTTTTTCCTTTATTGTGACATTTTGTAAGTTTGACGTTGTCGGAGCATTGAAATGGTCTTGAGACAGACTCGCTCTAACTTTTGGACCGATTCAGTCCTTAAGGTACCAAATTCAGCCCTTAGTACGTTCGCGAGAATGGCTATCGGTTTTTTTTTAGACAAATGATTATTTATCTTTATTTTATTCTACATATTACCAATTTATATTGCATATGTATATAATTTTCTTAGCTCTTTTTATAGAAGTATCTTGATTATCCCGATTTTTATAGCTGATAATTAATGCAAACGTTTGATTTAGGAACTTTCTGACCGCACTCTGACAGCATTTAATTAGCTTTACTAATTGCAAGATTTAGCTTACTAATTGCAAGACACACTGCTCGCAGTTGCTCCCGCTGGTCACACGCAAGTAACAACCATGGCATGTGGGTCATGCTCAAATGAGAATGCTTTTAAATCCATATTTTTTTGGTATAGAGACAAACAGCGTGGGGAAAATGTTACGCCTTCTACCGAAGAATTGGAAACATGCATGATAAACCAGTTTCCCGGATGTCCTCCGTTTACTATTCTATCTTTTAAGGGTAAGTTACATTTAAAGAATAGACACGCTGTATTGTATGTGCCTGTAAGTTTTCAGTGTACATCTTTTCATACTAAGTTCAGACGCAAAGGATCTTGACAATTCCTTTTAGGATTTGGTCGCTGTTTCCAACTTCAACTTTTTCAAGATTTAAATTTTTCAGAGCCAGGATTTACAGGATTTTTTATTAGCTAATGTTGAAGTGAATCAATAAATTAGGCTAGATATTAGTTTATTAGTTGAAGATATTAGATAATAGTTGAAGTGAATCATTAAATTAGGCTAGATATTGGTTTTACATTAGTTTTGCAAGCTAATGTTTAAGTAAATGAATAAATTAGCCTAGATATTAGTTTTACATTAGTTCTGCAAGCTAATGTTGAAGTGAATCAATAAATTAGGCTAGATATTAGTTTATTAGTTGAAGATATTAGATATTAGTTGAAGTGAATCATTAAATTAGCCTAGATATCAGTTTTACATTAGTTCTGAAAGCTAATGTTGAAGTGAATCAATAAATTAGGCTAGATATTAGTTGAAGATATTATATATTAATTGAAGTGAATCATTAAATTAGTCTAGATATTGGTTTTACATTAGTTTTGCAAGCTAATGTTGAAGTGAATCAAGGCTAGATATTAGTTCATTAGTTGAATATATTAGATATTAGCTGAAGTGAATCATTAAATTAGGCTAAATATTGGTTTTACATTAGTTTTGCAAGCTAATGTTGAAGTAAATCAATAATTTAGTCTAGATATTAGTTTATTAGTTGAAGATATTAGAGATTAGTTGAAGTGAATCATTAAATTATGCTAGATATTGGTTTTACATTAGTTTTGCAAACTAATGTTGAAGTAAATGATTAAATTAGTCTAGATAATATATTTAAATTGGTTTTGAAAGAAAATGTTAAAGTAAATGAATAAATTAGCCTAGATATTAGTTTTACATTATCTTTGCAAGATAATGTTGAAGTTAATGATTAAATTAGCCTAGATATTAGTTTTACATTAGTTCTGCAAGCTAATGTTGAAGTGAATCAATAAATTAGGCTAGATATTAGTTTATTAGTTGAAGATATTAGATATTAGTTGAAGTGAATCATTAAATTAGGCTAGATATTGGTTTTACATTAGTTTTGCAAGCTAATGTTGAAGTGAATCAAGGCTAGATATTAGTTTATTAGTTGAAGATATTAAATATTACTTGAAGTGAATCATTAAATTATGCTAGACATATGTTTTACATTGGTTTTGCAAGCTAATGTTGAAGTGAATCAATAAATTAGGCTAGATATTAGTTTATTAGTTGAAGATATTAGATATTAGTTGAAGTGAATCATTAAATTAGGCTAGATATTTATAAGTCGTAGGTTTAATGTGTCACTGAGTTATATATTTCTGTATATAACTTATATAGGCCTAGTCAGTGAGTTAGACATATTTTAAGTAGTAGGATAAATATGTCACTCAGTTATATATTTCTGTATATAACTTATATAAGCCTAGTCAGTGAGTTCTGTCTAGTTATAAGTAGTAGGTCAAATATGTCACTGAGTTATTGCCTTTGAAAAATAAAAGTGATCCTTTTGTCTGGCCTCCCCAGGCCATTCAGCATGTCCCCAGGTGGCGATAGGGGAACGCTCTACAGATATGTAGGGTACCTCCATAGGAGGCATGGACCAAGGGGGAACCTTGTCCCTGGGGGTCCATAATAGAATCTGGGGCACCCTTGCCCGGGGTCATAAATACAGGCGGAGGAGGAAGAAGGCCCCTAAAATGTACACTCAAAAGGGACCAATGGTTTATCCACAAGTTCCATGAGCTACAAACCTTCTCCCAGCAGTGGGTTAAATTAAATGGTGATGCAGAACACCATCATAGGAGGATCCCCTGAAGGAGGTCACCTTTGGCAGGGCAGAAGATATAGATCTATAGACAACGGCCTCTGTAAAGGGCTGCCTCGACCTTTTCGGGGTACCTGCAAGACTGGGGACCATGCGGTCAACTCTATTCCCACTTGAGAAGTGGCGCCCCTCGAGGAAATTATAGCCTAGTAAACGACACAGCATTCGCACGGGATTCTGACTAATGGACAATTCTTCTGGGATTGGTATGTTTTGATGGGCGTCTTTGGGCTGAAAAACCTCTTCCTAGCTAATTTATCTATTATGGGTTGCCTCCCCGTAGTAACATAATATTTGTAGGCATGAATATATAATGAGTCGGAGAAAATAGGCTTGAGATTTTCTGTGCAGGATTTTGACTCTTGTTGATAGAAGAGCATCGCCAAGCGCTGAAAACCATGTTCTGACCAAGATGGGCCCAGGATTGCAAAAAGCCTCCATTCATGGAGGTCCCAGGGACTTCTTGCTGTGCAGTCCTAAGCCGGCTTAAGCACTTCGGTTTAGACTTGAGAAAATATGTGATCCCCGTCCCGCACTGGTATCCGGGATCATTGCGTTTCCTGAGGCGAAAAAATTTTCAATGATTTAAAGAACATGAAAATTGGAACTTGGAATGTTACGACATTAAAAAATTACTATCGTATCGAAATTTTGACTGAAGAATTCAGACGATTCGAACTGGATCTATTAGGAGTTTCAGAAACTCATATCCCAGGGGTAGGAAGCATGAAAATAGGTGATATAGAATTTGTTTACTCAGGCAGGAAGGATGGGTTACATAGACAGGGAGTAGGGCTCACGATGAATAAGGAAGCGGCTAAGTCTTGTTTAGGCTGGGAAGGTATTAATAATAGAATACTAATTGCTCAGTTTATGACTAGAAAGTTCAAGGTATCAGTTATAGTAGTATACGCCCCTGTAGAACCGACTGATGGAGATACTAGTGACTCAGATGAATTTTACTTACAGTTACAGGAGCAAATAGACAAGGTCCCAGGTAAAAATATGATGTTATTGCTGGGAGATTTTAACGCCCAGGTTGGTAGAAATAAGGATAGATGGTATCCCAGCTTAGGTAAATTTGGTGTAGGAAAAGAAAACAGTAATGGATACAGACTTTTGCAATTTTGTAGGTATAACAATCTAGTTATAACCAATACGGTGTTTGGTCATAAAATGGCTCATAAGCTAACATGGTATTCACGTAATGGTAAGACAGCAAACCTTATTGATTATGTTATAGTAAATCGAAGACTGGTTGGATCAATACAAGATACTAGGGTATATAGGAGTGCTGTTATTGATGTTAAAAGTCAAGATCACCATCTAGTAGTGTCAAGGGTTAATTTAAAGCTGAAATATCGGAAGGGTAATTACCTCCCGGGAAGTTATGATGTTAGTAGACTCCAGGATGAGAATTTGAGAGAAACTTTCCAGGAACAGTTGAATACTAAACTTGAGACTTTAAAATTTGATAATGTTGAATATGTTTGTAATAATTTTAGAAAAATAATTTGTTAAGTTTCTGAAGTTGTATTAGGGAAGAAAGCTAGAATTGCAGCTAAGAATATTAGTGAAAAAGCTTTAAGTTTAATAGAAAGGAGAAAGGACTTGTACAATAATTATCTGAGTGATAGATCACATGAAAACAAAAGAAATGTAAAGAAAGTGGAGAAAGCATTGAAATATGAACAAAGGAGGTGTGAAGTGGAGGCCATTGATAAAATTGCCAAGGATTTAGAAGATGCAGCTAGACGGAATAATAGTAAAATATTGTACTGGCACGTTAACAAATTGAGAGGTAGTATTCAATCCGGACTTGTCCCAGTTAAAGATAGGAATGGGGTGGCAATTAGCGATAAGACAAAAGCTAAAGCGAGATGGGCAGAACATTTTGAGAATTTGCTTAACCAAGATAGAGTTGCAGGAAAAAATATAGAGGAAAATGAAAAAGTTTGTGATACCTTGGATGTGAATGAAGATTTGTTTTGTGAGGCGGAATTAGAAACAATACTAAAAAGATTAAAGAATAATAAGGCTCCAGGTGCTGATAGGGTAGTAAATGAGTTTTTTAAATATGGTGGCTCTGTGGTTAGAAATAAGTTATTGGAGATTATGAATATGATTTTTGAAAAAGGGGAAGTACCTAATGATTTTAGGAAAACCTTAATTAAGCCACTTTATAAGAAAGGTGATAAAAGTGAGTGTGGTAATTATCGAGGCACTAGTCTGGTCTCTGTAGGTAGCAAATTGCTTAGTAATATGATACTTTTAAGACTGAGAGATGCCGTAGACAAAGTTTTAAGAGAAGAGCAGTGCGGTTTTAGAAAAGGTAGAGGATGTGTTGACCAAATTTTCACTCTTAGGTTAATAATTGAGAAGTGCCTAAGTTTTCAAACACCTTTGGTCCTCAGTTTTATAGATTATGAGCAAGCGTTCGATTCTGTTGATAGAGGAGCTTTAGTAAAGGTTTTATCCTTGTATGGTATACCAGACAAATACATTAAAGTGATTAGTGCTATGTACGAGAATAACACTGCTGCGGTTAAGGTAGGAAATGAGGTTAGCAGCTGGTTTTGTATTAAATCAGGAGTTAAGCAGGGTTGTGTTCTATCCCCCTTTATATGGATTATTTTGATGGACTTTGTTTTAAGGAGCACAGGAAAGGCAATGGGAGACCACGGAATCAAATGGGGAGGAAAAGTCTCCCGGACTTGGATTATGCTGATGATTTAAGCATCCTAGATGAAAGTGTGAGCAAAATGAATGAAGTTTTAGAGGTTTTGCGAGTTCAGGGTGCTAGTATTGGTTTGAAAATTAATGTTAGGAAGACCAAGTCGCTAAGGCTAGGAATAAGTGAAGATGAAAAGGTGACGTTGGGTAATGAAAAGATTGATCAGGTGGGCAGTTTCACTTACCTTGGTAGTATTATTAGTAAAGATGGTGGGAGCAGTGAAGATGTTAAAAATAGAATAGCCAAGGCTCAGGGTGTTTTTTCACAGTTAAAAAAAGTTTGGACGAATAGGAAGATAAGTCTGCAAACCAAGATTAGAATCTTAGAAGCTACAGTGATGACAGTAGTCAAATATGGCTCTGAAGCATGGTCGCTCCGAAAAGCGGATGAAGATTTGCTAGATGTTTTCCAGAGAAATTGCTTAAGGATTGTTCTGGGTACCCGGCTGACTGACCGTATTTCAAACAATAGTCTATACGAAAAATGTGGTTCAATACCGCTTTCTAGGTCTATAATGAAAGAAAGGTTGAGGTGGTTAGGACATGTTGTTCGGATGAAGGATGACAGATTGCCGAAGAGTGTTCTTTTCGGCCAACCATCTAGGGCTAAACGGAAAGCAGGTCGTCCCCGTCTGGGTTGGGAGGACGTCATAAAGAAAGATTTAAAGGAAATGGGAACTTCGGGGGCGGGTGTAAAAAGGGAGGCTTTGAATAGATTGGGGTGGAGGAGGAGCGTGCGTAGCTGTGTTGGCCTCAGGCGGCTTGGTGCTGCGATGAGTTGTTAGTAGTAGTAAGATTTTTTGAAGGAATTGAATGAAGTGAGATTGCAGTTTACTATGAAATATGCCATTTGAGTTTTTTACAATTTGAATAAATATTAGTTACCCAAAATTTCATTTTTTTTTTGTTTTATTGGGGCTTGCCTTAAAGAGAAATTGCTTACGACATTTAGGTTTTTCGCGGAAACCTTCTAATGCAGGTTATAATTAAGTTGGCATTCCAATTGTTCTAAATAAAAGGGAAATCCTGAGTTCAGCTGTTGGTTAAAGGACATTATTCGCCCATCTTGTCTTTTCAAAAGACGGCTGTCTATTCATCTGATATCCAACATAATTATAACTTGCGAAAGGCCTAGGGTAATTTATGGCTTCTCCCAGTGTTTGATTATATTTTAGACATACTTTTGGGTCGGTTTCACTTTCATATAAATGCTCAATGCTTCTTTCTTAGCCTCACTTCAAACTCATATGTACCTTAAAGAACATACTGTGTTTTGGGCTTTTAAATTGCCTATTTTTTGTAAAACTGAATTTTTATGGATAGCATACGTTTGATTGTGCTACGTTCCTTATTTGATGAAGCAGGTCTTGGCTATGTCAAGCACCACAATCGGCTTAAAAGGTTAGTAAAATTATTAATTATTGTGGCTTTCGTTTAACATTTGCAAACCAACGGTAATATTTGGAAGAATTGACAACTTTTATTTTAACCCGTTATTTTGTAATTGTTCTCGGCTGTTGGTATGTGTACTTGTATAGCTTGTACTTGTCCAATTTTCATCAACCCACCTTAACAATAAGCCTTGCGGAACCCGTATGTTTTGCGAAAATATACAGAATTTGGATTACGTATGATTGCTTGCTTACGCTTTATTTTATCATGATTACTCTAGGATTAGGCTAATATTACAATATTATTCTATAATCGTGAGAAAAATAGCGCAGCTTTAGTCTTAGAAATTCCCGTCGACGAAAAAAAAAGGGGGGGGGGGTGGTCCTTCCTACTCTTGAGGAATTTGTTTCACCTATCGTCGTAATTTAACCACTTGTCAGCAAGGGGCTTGCGACTCGTTTAGGCTGATGCATTTATTATTGTTTCTTAATATACGCCTTGGAATTTGAATGTCCTTGTTTATATTTTATTGATCTATTTTATATTTTATGTTAATAATTTTTAGGTTTTGATTCATATAGCAATAACTTTTCTTTTGAGGTTTTCCTAGGTTTTGAGCATTTTTTGGGCTCATTTTTATAGGTTAGGAATTATACCGCTTTTGAGGTGTTGCCTAGTTTTACAGTCTTATTTTGGCGTAAGAGTTATGCTGCATTTCTCTAGGTTGAAATCTACTGGCCGGGACTTGTGTCTTAAATGCTACAATTTTTGATTCACTTTTATGCCTTGGGTATTGATTTTCTTTGGACCAATCTTTAGCGACTATTCCTCTTTATTTACCTAGGTTTTGAAACGAAACAATCTTTGTAATTGTTACATTCAAATGATATCGACATATTTGCATTTATGATTGCCTTCTATGTATCGCCACAACGAAGTTATGGCTGGCTATATCAAGGATCGTTTTTATGCTATACACTATTTCATGTATCTTTAGAATGATTGTTTTGTACGGGTAACATATAACTGATCGAAAAAGTTTATTTCATGGTGAGCGTCACACTTGACTTAGAAGGTATGTTAACTATTTTTGGATTATGCCACACACAAAAAAATGTATCAAAAGCAAAGAGATAAATAGACTAAGATCAAAAAAAATTTCTAATTGTCTCATTTTTTCAAGGGCAGTTTCATCTTATTCGCTCAAATTGGCAATCTTATTATTGGTACTTAATGGGCATTTTAAAGCCCAAGCTAAATGCAGCTTTTTGCGGATTCGAAAGCAAAAACTAGGCCAATCCCATGTTTTCTGCCTGTTCGCCCTCAGTATAGGGACAATTTAACCCACCTTGAAAAAAATAAATAAATCATTGCTGCGCGAAAAAATTTCAAATGGGTACTAGTACATAAGGATGATTAAGCCTTAATACCATATGTTTTTCACGCTCCAATAACTTTATGACTAAAACATTATATTTTTATACCATATTTTAATACCTTCACCTGGTTGAAGGTATTTTGTATTTGTTTTTGTCTGTTTTTGTCTCACTCTCTTTGCCTATGTGTCTGGATGGGTGTTCGCTTGTCCCAGTGCCTGTCTTTGTCGGCTTGTATGTCTGTTAAATATTTGTATGTGTTTTATCTCTCTCACTGTATTGGCATGTTTATCTGGTCGGGTATTTGCTTGTTCCACTGCCTGTCTTTGTCGGTTTATATGCCTGAATCTATGTATTTGTATGTTTTTTGTTTCTCTCACTCTCTTTGCCTGTGTGTCTGGGAGGGTGTTTGTTTCTCTCAGTGCCTGTCTTTGTCTGTTTATATATCTGATCTATGTGTTTGTATGCGTTTTTTCTCTAATTATCTTTATCTGTGTGTCTGGGTTTTCGTTTGCTTCTCCCAGTGCCTGTCTTTGTATGTCTGTGTGTCTGAATCTATTTATTTGTATGTGTTTTTGTCCCTTTCACGCTCTTGGCCTTTGTGTCTGGGCGGGTGTTTGCGTGTTCCACTGCCTGTCTTTGTCAGTTTGTATGTCTGAATTTATGTGTTTGTAAGCGTTTTATGTCTCTCATTCTCTACAAGTTTGTGTCTGGGGTGGTGCTGGCTTATCCTAGTGTTTGTCTTTGTATCTTTGTATATATGAATCTATGTATTTGTATGTGTTTCTCACTGTCTTTTACCTGTGGGTCTGGGCACATCTTTGCTTGTCCTAGTGCCTATCTTTGTAGGTTTGTATGTCTAAATCAATGTATTTGTATGTGGCTCTCACTCTTTCTGCCTGTGTGTTTCGGCGAATGTTTGCAAGTCCCATTGCCTTTCTTTGTCGGTTTGTATGTCTGAATCTATGAGATTTTGCGCGTTATTTTCTTTCTCACTCTCTCTGCCTGTATTTCTGGGTGCATATTTGCATGTCCCAGTGCCTGTCTTTGTCGGTTTGTATTTCTGAATCTATATATTTTTATGTGTCTCTCACTCTTTTTGCCTGTGTGTCTGGGCGGATGTTTACATGTCCCAGTGCCTATCTCTGTCGTTTTTAATGTCTGAATTTATGTATTTGTATGCGTTCTTGTCTCTCTCAATCTCTAAGCCTGAGTGTCTGGTCGGATGTTTACTTTTTCCAGTGCCTGTCTTTATCAGTTTGCACATTTGAATTTATGTATTTGCATGTGTTTCTCACTCTCTTGCCCGTGTGTCTGGGTTGGGTGTTTGCTTGTCCTAGTGCCTATCTTTATCCGTTTGTATGACTGAATCTATGTATTTGTATGCATTTTTTGTCTTTCTTACTCTCTCTCTAAGTGTATGTTTGGGAGGAAGTTTACTTGTCCCAGTGCCTGTCATTGTCAGTTTGTATGTTTAAATCCATTTCTTTGTATGTGTTTTTGTCTCTCTCACTCTATTTGCCTGTGTTTCTGGGTGGGTGTTTGCTTCTCGCAGTGCCTATTATGTCTTAGTATGTTTGTATGTCTAAATCCATGTATTCGTATGTGTTTTTGTCTCTCTCACACTCTTTGCCTGTGTCTCGGGGTAGGTGTTTGCCTGTCCCAGTGGCTGTCTTTGTTGGTTTGTGTATGTCTGAATTCTGTATTTGTATGTGTTTGTGTCTTTCTCACTCTCTTTGCTTTTCTGTCTGGGTGGGTGTTTGCTTATCCCGGTGCCTGTCTTTGTCGGATTTTATGTCTGAATCTATATATTTGTATTTCTTTTTCTCTCTCACTCTCTTCGCCAGTGTGTCTTGGCGGGTGTTTGCTTATCCTACTGGCCGTTTTTTCCGGTATTTATGTCTGAATCTATGCGTTTGTATGCGTGTTTTGTCTCTAACTCTCTTTACGTTTGTGTCTGGGTTGGCGTTTGTTTGTCCCAGTGTTTGTCTTTGTCTGTTTGTAAGTCCGAATCTGTGTATTTGTATGTCCTTCTCACTGTCTTTCCCTGTGTGTCTGGGCGCATCTTTGCTGGTCCCAGTGCCTATCTTTGTTGGTTTGTATGTCTGAATCAATGTATTTGTATTTGTCTCTCACTCTTCTTGCCTTTGTGTCTCGGCGAATGTTTGCAAGTCCCATTGCCTGTCTTTGTCGGTTTGTCTGTCAAAATCTATGTGTTTGTATGCGTTATTTTTCTTTCTCACTCTCTCTGCCCGTATGTCTGGGCGCATATTTGCTTGTCCCAGTGCCTTTCTTTGTCGGTTTGTATTTCCGAATCTATGTATTTGTGTGTTTCTCACTCTATTTTTGCCTATGTGTCTGGGCGCATGTTTGCATGTCCCAGTGCCCGTCTTTGTCGGTTTTAATGTCTGAATTCATGTGTTTGTATGCGTTCTTGTCACTCTCACTCTCGAAGCCTGTGTGTCTGGGTGGGTGATTGCTTGTTCCAGTGTCTATCTTTGTTATTTGTATGTATAATTAATAAATAAATAAATAAATTTATGTGTTTGTATGTGTTTTTGTCTCTTTTTCCTGAGTGTCTGGGCGGTTGTTTGCTTGTCCCAGTGCTTGTCTTTGTCGGTTTGCATATCTCAATTTATGTTTTTGTGTTTGTTTTTGTCTCACTCACTTTCTAAGCCTGTGTTCGTCTGGGTGGGTGTTTGCTTGTTCTACTGCCTGTCTTTATCGGTTTGTATTTTTGAATCTATGGATTTGCATGTGAATTTTTTCTTTCACTCTCTTTGCCTGTGTGTCTGGGTGGGTGTTTGCTTCTCTCAGTGCCTATTATGTCTTAGTATGTTTGTATGTTTAAATCTATGTATTCGTATGTGTTTTTGTCTCTCTCACACTCTTTGCCTGTGTCTCTGGGTAGGTGTTTGCTTGCCCCAGTGGTTTTATTTGTCGGTTTGTATGTCTGATTTGTAACCTGCACCAATTCGATTGTAATCTATAGCCCCGTCAATGTCCCAATAGCCTGCATAGCATTGGATGAGCATTCAAAGAAAACCTTTTCAGTCAGAATGATCTAAACTTGTGCCTCCAGGCGTGAGTATTTGCAATACAGCCAGCCCAAGTCTGTGAATTGCACCATTTCTAAAACTTAATTCCAAAAGTAAATTGAATAAAAAATAGACTCAGAATCCAGCTCATATGCTGGATCATCCATAGAGCTAATGTGTCTATCGCCTTCCTTAAGCTCCTAAATAAATTCAGCGTCCCCCCTTCCAACTCCTTAAGAATTTACACGTCTTTTGTCCACCCGCATCTAGAATATGCTTGTCCAGTTTGCCAGTTTGGTATATTTCTATGTGTTTCTGTCTCTCTCACTCTTTTTGCCGGTATGTCTGGGTGGGTGTTTGCTTATCCCAGTGCCTGTCTTTGTTGGATTTTATGTCTGAATCTATATATTTGTATTTCTTTTTCTCTCTCACTCTCTTTGCCAGTGTATCTTGGCGGGTGTTTCCTTATCCTACTGGCCGTTTTTGTCGGTATTTATGTCTGAATCTATGCGTTTGTATGCGTGTTTTGTGTTTAACTCTCTTTACGTTTGTGTCTGGGTTGGCGTTTGCTTGTCCCAGTGTTTGTCTTTGTCTGTTTGTATGTCTGAATTTATGTATTTGTATGTCTTCCTCACTCTCTTTCCCTGTTTGTCTGGGCGCATCTTTCTTGTCCTAGTGCCTATCTTTGTTGGTTTGTATGTCTGAATCAATGTATTTGTATTTGTCTCTCACTCTTCTTGCCTGCGTGTCTCAGCGAATGTTTGCAAGTCCCATTGCCTGTTTTTGTCGGTTTGTCTGTTAAAATCTATGTGTTTGTATACGTTATTTTTCTTTCTCACTCTCTCCGCCCGTATGTCTGGGTGCATATTTGCTTGCCTAGTGCCTGTCTTTGTCGGTTTGTATTTCCGAATCTATGTATTTGTGTGTCTCTCACTCTATTTTTGCCTATGTGTCTTGGTGGATGTTTGCATGTCCCAGAGCCCGTCTTTGTCGGTTTTAATGTCTGAATTCATGTGTTTGTATGCGTTCTTGTCACTCTCACTCTCTAAGCCAGTTTGTCTGGTTGGGTGATTGCTTGTGCCAGTGCCTATCTTTGTTTTTTGTATGCATAAATTTATGTATTTGTATGTGTTTTTGTCTCTTTTTGCCTGAGTGTCTGGGTGATATTTTGCTTGTCCCAGTGTCTGTCTTTGTCTGTTTGCATATCTCAATTTATGTGTTTGTATTTGTTTTTGTCTCACTCACTTTCTAAGCCTGTGTTTGTCAGGGTGGGGGTTTGCTTGTTCTACTGCCTGTCTTTATTGGTTTGTATTTTTGAATCTATGGATTTGTATGTGAATTGTTTCTCTCACTCTCTTTGCCTGTGTGTCTGGGTGGGTGTTTGCTTCTCTCAGTGCCTATTATGTCTTAGTATGTTTGTATGTTTAAATCTATGTATTCGTATGTGTTTTTGTCTCTCTCACTCTCTTTGCCTGTGTGTCTAGGTAGGTGTTTGCTTGCCCCAGTGGTTTTCTTTGTCGATTCGTATGTGTGAATCTATATATTTGTATGTGTTTTTGTCTCTCTCACTCTCTTTGCCTGTGTCTCTGGGTGGGTGTTTGCTTGTCCCAGTGCCTGTCTTTGTCGGTTTGTATGTCTGAATCTATATATTTGTATTTCTTTTTCTTTCTCACTCTCTTTGTCAGTGTGTCTTGGCGGGTGTTTGCTTATCCTACGGGCCCTTTTTGTCGGTATTTATGTCTAAATCTATGCGTTTGTATGCGTGTTTTGTCTCTAACTCTCTTTACATTTGTGTCTGGGTTGGCGTTTGCTTGTCCCAGTGTTTGTCTTTGTCTGTTTGTATGTCTGAATCTATGTATTTGTATGTCTTTCTCACTCTCTTTCCCTGTTTTTCTGGGCGCATCTTTGCTTGTCCTAGTGCCTATATTTGTTGGTTTGTATGTCTGAATCAATGTATTTGTATGTGTCTCTCTCACTCTTCTTGCATGTGTGTCTCGGGGAATGTTTGCAAGTCCCATTGCCTGTCTTTGTCGGTTTGTCTGTCAAAATATATGTGTTTGTATTCGTTATTTTTCTTTCTCACTCTCTCTGCCCGTATGTCTGGGCGCATATTTGCTTATCCCAGTGCCTGTCTTTGTCGGTTTGTATTTCCGAATCTATGTATTTGTGTGTCTCTCACTCTATTTTTGCCTGTGTGCCTGGGCGCATGTTTGCATGTCCCAGTGCCCGTCTTTGTTGGTTTGAATGTCTGAATTCATGTGTTTGTATGTGTTTTTGTCTCTCACTCTCGAAGCATGTGTGTCTGAGCGGGTGTTTGCTTGTTCCAGTGGTTTTCTTTGTTTTTTTTGTATGTATAAAATTATGTATTTGTATGTGTTTTTGTCTCTTTTCGCCTGAGTGTCTGGGCGGTTGTTTGCTTGTCCCAGTGTCTGTCTTTTTCGGTTTGCATATCTCAATTTATATCTATGTATTTGTATGTGTTTTTGTTTCTCTCACACTCTTTGTCTGTGCGTCTGGGTTGGTGGTTGCTTGTCCCAGTACCTGTCTTTGTATGTGTTTATGTCTCAATCTATGTATTTGTATGTGTTTTGTCTCTTTCACTCTCTATGCCTGTGCATCTGGGTGGGTGTTTGCTTCTCCCAGTGTTTGTCGTTGTCGGTTTCTATGTCTGAATCTCTATATTTGTATGCGTTTTTGTCACTCTCACTCTCTTTGCCTTTGTGTCTAGGCGGGTGTTTGCTTGTCCCAGTGCCTGTTTTTGTCGGTTTGTATGTCTGAATCTTAATATTTGTCTGTGTTTTTGTCTCTCTCATTCTCTTTGCATGTTTGTCTGGGCGTTTGTTTGCTTGTTCCACTGCCTGTCTTTGTCAGTTTTTATGTCTGAATCTATGTATATGTTTGTGTTTTGTTTCTCTCACTCTCTTTACCTGTGTGTCTGGGAGGGTTTTTGTTTCTCTCAGTGCCTGTCTTTGTCTGTTTGTATATCTGAATCTATGTGTTTGTATGTATTTTTTCCTCTCACTCTCTTTATTTGTGTGTCCGGGTTTGTGTTTGTTTCTCCCAGTGCCTGTCTTTGTATGTTTGTATATCTGGATCTACTTATTTGTATATGTTTTTGTCTCTCTCACGCTCTTTGCCTGTGTGTCTGGGCAGGTGTTTGCCTGTCCCAGTGTTCTTCTTTGACGGTTTGTATGTCGGAATCTATATTTTTGTGTGTGTGTTTTTGTATCTCTATCTTTCTTTGCATGTGTCTCTGGGGTGGGTGTTTGCTTGCTCCAGTGCCTGTCTTTATCGGTTTGTATGTCTGAATTTATATATTTCTATTTGTTTTTGTATCTCTCACTCTCTTTGCTTGTGTGTCTGGGTGGGCGAGTGCTTGTCCCACTGCCTGTCGGTTGTTGGTTTGTATGTCTGAATCTATGTATTTGTGTGCGTTTTATGTCCCTCACTCTCTTCACGTTTGTGTCTGGGTAGATGTTTGATTGTCCCAGTGTTTGTCTTAGTCGGTTTGTATGTCTAAGTCTATATATTTGTTTGTGTTTCTCACTCTCTTTGCTTGTGTGTCTGGGCGGGCGTTTACAAGTCCAATTGCCTGTCTTTGTCGGTTTGTATGTCTGAATCTATGTATTTGTATGTGTCTTTCACTCTTTTTGCCTGTGTGTCTGGGCGGATGTTTACATGTCCCAGTGCCTGTCTTTGTCGGTTTTCTAGTCTGAATTTATGTGTTTTATGAGTTCTTGTCTCCATCACTCTCTAAATCTGTGTGTCTGGGGAGGGGGATTGCTTGTTCCAGTGCCTATCTTTGTCGGTTTGTTTGTATAAAACTATGTATTTGTATTTGTCTCTCTTTGCCTGTGTGTCTGGGCGGGTGTTCGCTTGTCCCAGTGCCTGTCTTTGTCAGTTTGCATATCTGAATTTATGTGTTTGTATGCGTTCTTGTCTCTCTTACTCTCTCCGCCTTTGTGTCTGGGCAGGTGATTGGATGTCCCTGTGCCTATCTTTGTCGGTTTGTATATCTGAATCAATGTATTTGTATGCGGTTTTGCCTCTCTCACTCTCTAAGCCTGTGTGTCTGGTCGGATGTTTACTTTTTGCCATGCCTGTATTTGTCTTTTTGCACATCTGAATTTACGTATTTTTACGTCTTTCTCTCTCTCTTTGTCTTATGTCTCTCTCCCTCTCGTGTGTCTCGGGTGGTTGTTTGTTTCGTGCAGTGCCTGTCTTTATCGGTTTGTATTACTGACTATATATCTTTTTTGTATGCATTTTTTGTCTCTCTTACTCTCTCTAAATGTATGTCTGGGTGGATGTTTGCTTGTCCCAAGGCCTGTCTTTGTCGGGTTGTATGACTGAATCTAAATTTTGTATTTGTTTTTTTCTCTCTTTTCTTGGGTGTCTGGGCGGGTGTTTGTTTGTCCCAGTGCCGTTCTTTTTATGTTTTTAATTATGAATTTATATGTTTTTTTCTTTCTTTGTCGTTGTGTCTGGGTGGGTGTTTGCTTGTCAGAGTGCCTTTTTTCGGTTTGTATATCTGAATTTATGTGTTTTTGTCTCTCTTTGCCTTTGTGTCTGGGCGGTTGTTTGCTTGTCCCAGTGCCTGTCTTTGTCGAATTGTATGTATGAATCTATTTGTTTGTATCTGTTTTGTCTCTCTTTGCCTGTGTGTCTGAGCGGGTGTTTGCTTGTCCCAGTGTCTGTCTTCGTCGGTTTGTATGGCTGAATCTAATTTTTTATATAAGTTTTGTCTCTCTTTTGCTGTGTGTCTGGGCGGGTGTTTGCTTGTCCCAGTGCCTGTCTTTTTCGGTTTGTATGTCTGAATTTATAGGTTTTTTTATCTCTTTGCCTTTGTGTCTGGGTGGGTGTTTGCTTGTCCCTGTGCCTTTTTTCGGTGTGTATGTCTGAATTTATGTGATTTTGTCTCTCTTTGCCTTTTTGTCTGGGCGATTGTTTGCTTGTCCCAGTGCCTGTCTTTCTTGGTTTTTATTTCTGAATTTATGTGTTTCTGTCTCTCTTACTCTCTAAGCTTGTGTGTCTTGGCAGGTGCTTGACTGTCCCAGTGCCTGTCTTTGTCGGTTTGCATGTCTGAATTCATGTATTTGTATGTGTTTTTGTCTCTCTCACTCTCTAAGACTCTGTGTCTCGGCGGGTGTTTGCTTGTCCCATGTCCTATCTTGATCGGTTTGTATATCTGAATCTATGTTTTTTATGTCTTTTTGTTTCTCTTTACCTGTGTGTCTGGGTGGGTATTTGCATGTCCCAGTGCCTGTCTTTGTCGCTTTGTATGTCTGAATTTATGTGTTTGCATGCTTTTTCGTCTCTCTCACTCTCTAAGCCTGTGTGTCTGGTCGGGTATTTGCTTTTCCCAGTGCCTGTCTTTGTCTGTTTGTATGTCTCAATAATGTGTTTCTCACTCATTTTGCCTGTGTGTATGGGCAGATGTTTTCATGTCACACTGCCTGTCTTTGTTGGTTTGTATGTCTGAATCTATGTGTTTGTGTTCGCTTTTTGTCTCTCTCACTCTCTTTGCCTGTGTGTGTGGGCGGAGGTTTGCTTGTCCAAGTGCCTGTTTTTTCGGTTTGTATGTCTAAATTTATGTGTTTGTATGTCTTTTTGTCTCTTCACATGCGCTTTATTTTTCATCAATTCATCTTTATATTCATTAGTAATATGGTCTACCAATGCCCTTTTATTATGCTTGTGATTTCACTGTCTATTATCACATTATTTTTACACAGGTAACAGTTCTGGCATGTAGACAAGATAAGATTTATGAGATTAGTGCAGCAGTAGGTCTTTCTTTTTTCCTTTGCTTTCATTTGAATACTAATAACAGAACGACGGCAATAATATCTATCAGTAGGTAACGTGTTACTAGAACCTAGAACCATGAGCAAAATGATACCCCTATTCATCAACTATTATTTTTATGTTGGCATTCTCTTTGAGCACTATCATCTCTGGAGATTTCACTCTCGAATATCCACCATCAGCAATGTTGAATGCTTTGGGTACTCTGAAGAAATGTAAACTCTCACAGTCATGAAAACGCACGCATACGTTTCCAATAGTGTTACCACTAGTGCTTGTTTCGTAGTCCAAATATTGGTTTTGGTCAGCATTCAACGCAACGATGATTTTATTATGTGTACAAACTCTCTTCAAATTATTCATCTTCACTTTTTTAAAAATATGATGCAGGATTTTATCCTTCTAATGTGTGAAAATTACTGGTTTAATACATACAATAAACTAGATAGTGTCGATAAAGTGCCATAGAGTACCACTGGGAGAGCCGGGTATAGTATATGAGCAGATACATTCTTAGACATTATTATTCCGTTACGTCCTATTGTAGCATGTTATAGCTCTCAAGCTACGGATATAGGAAGTTTTTTAGCCACCATTTTTAAGCCTCTTTTAAGCACACAGAAATCATATATAAAAAACTCCATAGATCTTGTTGAAAAGTTAAAAAAATCAATGTACAACAGAAAAAACTATCTTATCTAGTTTTGATGCAGTTTCTATGTACACTTCATGCGATGTCCATAAATGTGAGCAGGCTTTACAAAGAAAATTAGAGGAAAATTCAGCTTGGTCGGATTACAAAACGAATTTCCCTTCAAATCATGGGTTTATCCATGGGCACTGTCTTGTCTCCTTATTTGGCAAATTTTTCCATGGATTTCATAGAACAGTCTGCTTTGAATAGTTTCCACTTAAATCACTCTATCTGGTTTCTTTTCGTTGATGATATCCTTTCTGTTTGGGAACATGGACAAGACTCTATAAGAGATTTTTTGGCTTATTTGAACTCTTTTGATTCGAATCTCCAGTTCACAATGGAACTCGAAGATTCGAGTAAGCTGCCATTCTTGGATGTTTTGATTATAAGAACTACTCCTAGCCTTGAATTTTCTATATACAGAAAGCCGACTCATAATGATTGATATCTACATTTCTCTTCCCATCACCCTCCTTCTGTGAAAAGAGGGGTAATAATCTCTTTAGTCGACAGAGTTTTAAAAGTTTTTTCCCGTATTCATATAAACTCTGAATTAAACTATGTCAAGGATATTCTTTTCTGCAATAGTTACCCAATAAAACTTATTGAAAATATCATAGATAGACGATTAAAAAAGATAAGGCAACAAAATAGGGAGCTCGTCCCCCTTGATTCAGTTACCCCGGCAATTGAGAAAAAAACTTTCATCGCTTCACCATGCATCCCGAAGCTTGGCGATAAACTTAAACAAATTTTTAAAAAACATAATCTCTCTGTTTCTTTCAAAGCCGAACAAAAAGTTGAACATTTTTTCAACTCAGGAAAGGATAAAAGTGATCCTGTACTGGGTAGTGGTGTCTACAGAATCCCATGTTCATGTGGGAAATTTTACATCAGTAGGACCCATCAACAACTAGGTGAACGTTCGCATGAGCACAAAATTTCAATAGATAAGTCCCTGAGATTAAAAAATAACAATGACAACTTTGATTCGGCATTGGCTTCGCATATTTTTGTAAATCCGACCCATCTGGTTCTTTTTGACGAGGCAACCTTAATATCAACTTTAAATGGCCTACGACAAACTTTTAAAGAGGTAATTGAGATAAAAAAAAATACAGAAACTAAAATTTAGCAATGAATAGAAATAATGGAGATATTTCATTAAGCCCAATTACGACAGTTTAATTTTGAAGGACTCGATCAATATTTTCACTCGGTATAACTTAAAAGAACCTATTCGCATATCTAATGAAAACGGAAACTGTAGACCAGCTAAAACTATTGCAAGGCGAAAGATTTTTGCTCAATCATCTTGGTAAATTCTTTTTCATTGGTTCCTGCCTGGTTTGTATTTAGTGTTTATTCTGTCTTTGTCAGGTAAACTTCGAAAGGTTAGATTTTTGTTTTTTTCTTTTCTTTTTCTTTTTTGTTTGGCACTGAGGACAACTTGGCGGAAGTCCTTGTCAAAATATTTGCTTCTTTCTTCTTCTTCATGGTTTCCACTGGCCGACAAAATCCTCTTTTTTTCACCTTTTTGGATTTTATTTTTTATTTTGTTATTTTATTTCCTCTCTGAGTTTCATTTGTCTATGAGCAGGCAAAGAATACCAATGATACATCCGCATAAATAAAAATAATAATAAAAAAAGTTAAATAATTTTCCAAGTCCAAGAAATTCTGTCAGAAAAAAAGTGCTACCACAAACACTATTTTTCTAATAGTAAAAGTCATGACTAACATATCTATATTATGTTCATTTTATATTTCAAAAATATTAAATGTAATGTTTTTGTTTTAAGTATATTTCATGTCATTTTAAGACATGTAAAAAAAGTTGAATTTTATTTATGTGTAAAAAAATAAAAATAAGTTAAAAAAAGTAAAAAGATGAAACTTCAAAAAAGTATAAGAAAAAAATGGGGGAGGGGCCAAAAAGTTGTGGGGGGAGGGGTTATTGGGTCCTTGGAGGCTGGGGTCCTTGGTGGCTGGGGTCCTTGGTGGATGGGGTCCTTAGTGGCGGGGGTCCTTGATGGTTGGGATATGGATGTCCAAGGGCTGTCGTATCAGTGCCTAAAATGTATATGGCCTTATGAATTTCGACTTTATGTATATTCCCAAAACTACACAATATTTTATATTGTCTGCACTCCTCACTTGGTACCTGTGTATTATAGCGATGACACTTATACATTTAAAATTCCCACGTTAAATAAATTCAGAAATTAAAATAATTTTTCTCCAGACATCCCTCCAAAATTAAAAACAATATGTATCTCTTAATGGAGTCATTATCCCCTCAGATTTACCCTTAGTTGATAAGCAATTAATAAATCAAGCCTTTCTCTCTTCAGAAATTCGAAAAATTATTTTCATTCTATGTGCACGCAATAACTATGGGATATGTCCATGCAAGAATCATGTGACAAATTTCTGAAGACTCAATCTGTCAATAATCCGTAATCTGTCAATTGAATTTTAACATTTCTCTCCCTAAAGTAGGTAAAATACTTTCTCTTGTAGTTTATCGTCATAGGCTATTTTTAGTCTCCCATGTTTGGTGTACCGTTCGCGTTAAGTATATTGATGGTTGGAATATATATGATATTCTGGTCGGTTTACACAAAATATCGTGTGTATCTAGTACGTATAGGGTCCTTACTACTAATAAGGTACTATTCTATGGCTAATATTGTAATATATGGGCAACACGATTGAAACAAATTAAATATATATTTCACAACTGCTGTTTTATTTTCACAAAAGACGTTACTTAAGGATTTATCATTGCCAAGATTAAAATCGGAGGTGGGTACTGTAATATAGAGGTCAAATTCAGACACAAATTAAGGCTGATATTTTTAGCCTGGATTGAATTATTACTTTAACTGCTATACGTTTGAGGTATCATTTATTAATTTGTATTGGAAATTTGTATTCATTTTTACCAGAAACGAATCGGAATTTTGTTTGTATGCATTTTCATTACTTTTTTATGAGTAGGACAACAATTTTTGGGGGAGGGAGGTCAAACCCGGTATCTCTCTGGATACGGCCTTGCTGATCCTGCGCTATCGCGCAGCTGAAACAGGGCCACATTGCCCACCAACCTGTGTCGATGAATATTGGTTCCTGAATGTTTGGTGGCCATAAATGATCAAAATAGGCCCTTCTCCGTGTCTTGGCCTTTTTACATGCTTAAAGGCCGTTAAAACCTTAAGTTTTGTGTTGAGTAATCCTTTTCTTAACATAATGCATTTATTGATTTGACACAATCAATTCTAGCATAAAATGTAAAAAATTAAAGAAACAAACTTTTTTAACTATACATGGTTACAAACTTTTGTAATTACCGTGGTTACAAACATTTTGTAACCATCTAATCATTTTATTGCGAAAAGTGCAAAATTTCGTCTTTTCGAATATATGATGGTCAACCAGAAATTAAATAACGCTTTTGTATAAAAAGTTATATAACCGATGCAAAAATAGTAACACTTTGTTTGCATTCTAATTCATGCTTTGGTTACTTTTTTACGTAGACAAAAGGGTTCATCTTGATGCTCACTGGAACTAAGTGTAAACTATAGACTGGATACTCAGTGACTTCCTACTTAAACTGCTGAAATAAGTCTTTTGTCAGTGCAGTTGAGTTCTAATGTGCTTTTTTTGTGAAGAGAAGTGACGCTGATGTTCAGCAGTCTCCACCTTCTTTTGGATTTAGTGGCAAAGTCGGTTTTAGGTTTGACAGTAGAGCTCTTGATTATGGTCTCACCTTTTGCATGTAGTCAACGAACAAAACATGTTTATGTCCCAGAAACCCACAACCACAACCTATCTGGGGATAATATTTGTTTGACATTTTTTTCTTTTTTTTTTAATGCAAATGGTGCCATATAATTTATCGCTTCTGGATTGATGGGCGGGGTTAGTAGAGAGCCAGGTATTACCGCGGGGTGAACACCTCTGCTGCCATCTGTAATCGAGTCTAACAGTACAAGATCACGTGTCTCTTTGTAGGCCAATCAGAGACTTGTTCTGTTTGTTCATGGTTATATGGTTTGATGATTATTTAGTCTGGTGGTTATATGATTTGATGTTGTTTCATAGTTCTGTTCTGTTTGTTGGTCAACTTTTTTGATGTTTCTAAGCCTATTATTCCGAACAGAAGTTTACATCATTGCCAGATAGGAAAGGTAGTATTTAGTACTTTAAAAGTACCTCTTTCTAGGCCTGTTTGATGGTTATATGGTTTGATGTTGTTTCATGGTTCTGTTCTGTTTGTTTGTCAACTTGTTTGATGTTTCTAAGCCTATTACTCCTAACAGAAGTTTACATCTTTGCTGGATAAGAGTGTCTAACGGGACAGGATCAATGACATATATTTGTAAGGTCAATGGACTTGCGTAAGATTTCTCTTACATCGCAACACTAAGTCTAGAGTTAGCAGTGCGATAACATGAATGAACAAATTGAGTTAGGAATATCCTTTTATTGTGACTGTTCTATATGTAAAGGACATTATCATGATTTTGAGCCTTCTCATGAACCTACCGCATGCTTAGACAGTGTAGAAGCAGGGATAGACAAGAAAAATCTGGAAGAAATGAGGAGAAAAATCATATATGATATGGAGAGAAATTTATACAGATTGCAAGCAAGCTTGTATAAAACAAGGTTTGATATGACAGAAAAGTAAGATCGAAAGAAGAGACAGAGAAAAGAGGAATATCTCTATAGAGGTAGCTCAAAATATACTATAAAAGACAATAATGGAATCTCAAAGAAAAATTCGATAGTGTAAGATATAACACTGAATATTATGATGAATATGATCTAAGAGAAGAGAAAAAGTGGTTATTTA
Organism: Artemia sp. Qi Xiang Cuo; assembly: GCF_049724085.1. NCBI lineage: Eukaryota > Metazoa > Arthropoda > Branchiopoda > Anostraca > Artemiidae > Artemia > Artemia sp. Qi Xiang Cuo. Next base: position 52,599,118 of record NC_142810.1, read on the forward strand.
AGGGACAACATAAGAGGTTATTCTATTGAATGGATATTAAACACCGAAAATCGATCAGGAAGAACTCTCATATACCATTTTACGATAAATCTCACTTTTGATATGCTTGATAAGCTTTATACCATAATCTTACAATTAATTTGTTTTTACTATATTAATTTTCTCATACTCGATATGCCTAGAGTAAGCATACCAGCAGACACTTCTGTACATGAATTAAATAAAAAAAAACAAGTTTTTTAAACTGAAAGTAAGGAGCGACATTAAAACTTACAACGAACAGAAATTATTCCGTATATGAAAGGGGCTGTCCCCTCCTCAACGCCTCGCTCTTTACGCTAAAGTTTTTTATTGTTTTAAAAAATGAAAGTTGTGAGACAGAGTCAAACTTTAGCGTAAAGAGCGAGGCGTTGAGGAGGGGACAGCCCCTTTCATATACGGAATAATTTCTGTTCGTTTTAAGTTTTAATGTCGCTCCTTACTTTCAGTTTAAAAAACTTGTTTTTTTTATTTAATTTCTGATATTTTTTTAGTTAATGCAGCTTTTATTTGCATAAAAATTTTACTTTTCTTTTGCTAAATGGATGTCTTTACAAATTAACTTACGTAACTAACTTCTATATTCGTATATTTTTCTTCTGGCAAAAAATACAGAGTTGCAGATTTTTGCAGATATGAGCTTGAAACCTATGTAATAGGATTTTCTGATACGCTGAATCTGACGGTGTGATTTTCATTAAAATTCTTTCACTTGTAGGGGATGTTTCCCCCTCTTTAAAAAATCGAGTAAATTTTCTCAGGCTCGTAGCCTTTGATGAGTAATACTAAACTTAATCAAATTTATATATTTAGGATCAGCATTATAAACACATTCTTTTGATACATTTATTGACATCAAATTCCGTTTTTAAAAGTTTCGATTGCTATTGAGCCGTATAGCTTGTTTTTTTATTGTTTTTTTTTATTACGTATATGTTATTACGTATATGAAGGGGTTCTCCCTTAGTCAATACCACGCTCTTTACTTTAAAATTAAAAAAAAAATTTTATACAAAAACCCTTTAATAACAAAGACCGTTTAATTAGAATAGATCGCTATTTTGAAAGCAATAAAAAAAAATTGTAGCGTAAAGAGCGAGGTATTGAATTGGGGGAGACCCCCCTCACATACGTTATAATTTCTTTTTGTTTTAAGTTCTAATATTCCTTCTAATATTTCAGTTGAAAAAACTTGTATTTTTTATTTAACTTCTGATCGTTTTTTAAATAATGCTTGGAAATCCGGCGCCCCCTTCATAGAAATGTCCCTTACCCCAAAGAAACATCCTCCACGGAAATATTCTCCAGAGTAACCCCCTCCTCTTCTAGCCCCCCCCCTCCAGAAAAAATCCTTCCTGAAAATGGTTGTATACTTCCCAATAACCAATAAATAATGCTGGCAAGTCCGGCGCCCCCTTCATGGCAATTTCCCTTCCCCCATGAAAACTTCCTTCATGAACAGATCCTCCAACATAACCACCGACCCACCCTTCCCTCCCACTACCAGAAAAAAAACCTCCTGAAAACTTCTGTATACTTCCCAATAACCAATACTACTGCTATATATATTTCTGGCCTAATAATGAAAATACGCATATTTATCAACGAAAATTGTTTTATTGTTTTTCAAAATATTCTCCATCAAGATTTATACTCGTTCGTTTTTGTTAGATTTATACTCTTGTTCGTTTTTCGAATTTCTCCGAAGACTTCAGACAAACAAATGGTGGTGTACCACTCAGAATTGACCGTCCTACGTTGCTCAAGCGGAACAGTCGCCACATGACCAGTTTTGCCGAAGAAACAGGCGACCATTTGCTTCGAAGTGCTTCTTACACGAACAACTTTCGTTGGATTTGGCTCATCTTGGAAGACCCACACGGTCGAGTGCTGTTTTGTTTCGGGCTCAAACGCATAGATCCATGATTCGTCACCTGTGACGATCTTATAAACGTCTTTTGAAGCACCGCGATCGTATTTTTTTAGTATTTCTTTACACCAATCCACACGAGCCTTCTTTTGAGCGATTGTCAAATTGTGCGGGATCCAACGAGAACAAATTTTTTTTATGGCCAGGTGTTCATGCAATATCGAATGTATGCTGGTGGGAGAAATGCCTAGGCATGCCTCTATCTCACGGTATGTCACATGACGGTCTTGCATTATCAGTTCACGTACGGCATCAATGTTTTCAGGCACAACGGCTGTTTTGGGACGACCTTCACGGAATTCGTCTTTGAGCGAGCGTCGGCCACGATTGAATTCGTTGTACCAGTTTTTCACAGTGCTGTAGGATGGTGCTTCGTCGCCATACAAAGATTTAAGTTCATCGATGCACTCTTGTCGTGATAATCCACGTTGAAAGTTGTGAAAAATGATCGCACGAAAATGTTCACGAGTTAATTCCATTTTTTTGCCACATTGATTTTTTCAAGACCCTGTAAAAGAAAAAACAATTGTCGTTAGTCAAAAAGTTCTGAGTACATTTATGCTACAAAAGTTCAAACTTTCCAATGTAAATGTCAGATTGCACCTGGCAACACTTAGTGTTGCCTAGGCCAGAAATGTAACTCGCAACCCTCGGGAAAAAAAAAACAAAAAAACAAATAAACACGCATCCTTGATCTTTCTTCTGGTAACAAATGTAAAATTCCACATTTTTGTAGATAGGAGCTTGAAACCTCTACATTAGGGTTTTCTAATACGCTGAATATGATGGTGTGATTTTTATCAAGGTTCTATAACTTTTAGGGGGTCTTTCCCCCTTTTTTTTGAAAATCAGCCAAATTTTCTCAGGCGCGTAACTTTTGATGGGTAGCACTAAACTTGATGAGAGTTATATATTTGAAATCAGCATTGAAATCTGATTCTTTTGATATATCTATTGGTATCAAAAACCCGTTTTCTAGAGTTTCGGTTACCATTGAGCCAGGTCGCTCCTTACTTACAGTTCGTTACCACGAACTGTTTGATAGGTCAGATTGTTTAGATCACCCCTTAGCGTGTTATCAGTCCACAGCCAAGTTTTCTATCAAAGATAAAAAATATCGTAGAAGTTATCTGTGTAATGTTTTTTTCTTAAGAAATCAACATTTCCTTTTTTCAACCATGCTATTTAAATAAAATCATTTTTCTAATCTTTATTCATTTGACAGATCAATACTTATAAAAGTCCTGAGATATATAATGTCAGGCTCAATTACTTGAATATCATCATCTTCTATTATCACTATATTATTCAGAGGGGGCATGTCATCATATAACCGCTCGTCATCTTCGACACAGAGTCAACCCGAAGCCCCCCTCCTCGTCAAATCATCTGAAGTATATGATAGCTCATCCTCACTGTAATGAACTTCCATAATACAATCTGTAGAATCAGCGCTAGCATCACAAAGAAGAAGCTCATCGCTTCCGGTGAGCTCTCACTCGGCCCATACATTATCTCCATCTTGAGGGCTATGATTTAAATAAGTTCACCGGAATGGTATGGCCTTCTTGTATATACTCAGGGGTTACCTATACATGTAATAAACAGGATTACTTATTATTTTTCAATATATCCATATTTTTCATGTCTAAAATTCAAAAATTATGTGGATATGGATTATTTACATACGAGACGAGATTTAATATTCTTGGTAAACGCCTGTACGAGATTTAATGTCCTTGGTAAAAACTTTATGAGATTTAATGTCCTTGGTAAAAACCTGTATGAGTTTTAACGTCCTTGGTAAAAGCCTGTACGAGATTTAATGTCCTTAGTAAAAGCCTGTACGTGATTTAGTGTCCAATTTCTGAAAAAAGGGGGAAGACAACCCTGAAAATTAAGTGACATTTATGAAAATGATGGCACATCAACCGAACACCCACAACGAGAGCTCCGATTCACCACCATAAAAGTGTCACAAAGCCGTCAGTGCGCCACCACCACTTGGAAAATAGGGGGGAGGGAATGAGTTACTCAGAATCTAGAAGGAGCTATTTTTTCACTGAAAATAACAAAAATTGATATTTTTCAAAGACAAATCCAAAAAGAATTATTATTAAAATCACGAGGGAGAGGAATTTAGGAGAATCAGTGTCTCATTCATCATTTAGCCTCCCCTGAGAGAGTTTTCAAGCAGAAATAGACATATTTCATTTTTAGATATTTAGTTCTTCTCCGAAATGTCTCAGTTTCAGATTTTTGGAGGTGGAGCCAGGTATCCTGCAGTTATTTCAAAACTAGCAGAAGCTGAGTCATTTTTGCATGTTTTTTAGGTTAATTTGACATATTTTTCTAATAAAGTTGAGTTTTTCTTCATTTTTAAGATTACACACGCCGAGGAGGAGGGCTCAGAGGGTTTCTTCGAGATTTCATATAGAATTCTACGATCTTTCTAATATTCTCAATGCTCAAAGGTTCAAATTCAAGAACTTATTGATTTTATTTAATGTATACAACAATATCTAACCTATCATGGTGATAGCCGCAGGGCTTCATTACGGAGTTCTGAAAGTAAAAGTTTATTAAATTATTAAGAAGGCTATTATTTCTTTGAAATATGCATTTACATTATAATTTCCATGTTTTTGATTTTATATTAATGAAGAATTTAAACATAGCTTCAATTAGCTATTTTTCACAATCAAACTACGAGATTACATCTTGTTGGACCAAAGAAATGTATGGTCATATGATTTTATCCTAAAACCCACTATAGTTTATAAAATTCCTTTTTTCATGTTTCATCTCCATTAACATTTCCTGAAAGTTTCAAATTTATATACCCAATCATTCATGAGTTTGGGCTTCATTACGGAGTTCTGAAAGCAACAGTTTATTAAATTATTAAGAAGGCTATTATTTCTTTGAAATATGTATTTACATTACAATTTCTATGTTTTTGATTTTATATTAATGAAGAATTTAAGTATAGCTTCATTTAGCTATTTTTCACAATCAAACCACAAGATTATATCTTGTTGAACCAGAGAAATGTATGGTCATATGATTTTATCGTAAAAGCCACTATCGTTTATACAATTCCTTTTTTTCATGTTTCATCTCCATTAACATTTCCTGAAAGTTTCAAATTAATATACCCAATCATTCATGAGTTTGGGTTTCATTACGGAGTTCTGAAAGCAACCGTTTATTAAATTATTAAGAAGGCTATTATTTCTTTGAAATATGTATTTACATTACAATTTCTATGTTTTTGATTTTATATTAATGAAGAATTTAAGTATAGCTTCAATTAGCTATTTTTCACAATCAAACTACGAGATTACATTTTGTTGAACCGGAAAATGTATAGTCTTATTATTTTATCGTAAAAGCCACTATAGTTTATAAAATTCATTTTTTCTTGTTTCATTTCCATTAACATTTCCTGAAAGTTTCAAATTTATATACCCAATCATTCATGAGTTTGGGCTTAATTACGGAGTTCTGAAAGTAAAAGTTTATTAAATTATCAAGAAGGCTATTATTTCATTGAAATGTGTATTTACATTACAATTTCTATGTTTTTGATTTTATATTAATAAAGAATTTAAATATAGCTTCAATTAGCTATTTTTCACAATCAAACTACGAGATTACATCTTGTTGAACCAGAGAAATGTATGGTCATATGATTTTATCGTAAAAGCCACTATCGTTTATACAATTCCTTTTTTTCATGTTTCATCTCCATTAACATTTCCTGAAAGTTTCATATACCCAATCATTCATGAGTTTGGGCTTCATTACGGAGTTCTGAAAACAACAGTTTATTAAATTATTAAGAAGGCTATTATTTCTTTGAAATATGTATTTACATTACAATTTCTATGTTTTTGATTTTATATTAATGAAGAATTTAAGTATAGCTTCAATTAGCTATTTTTCACAATCAAACTACGAGATTACATCTTGTTGAACCAGAGAAATGTATGGTCATATGATTTTATCGTAAAAGCCACTATAGTTTATAAAATTCCTTTTTTCATGTTTCATCTCCATTAACATTTCCTGAAAGTTTCAAATTTATATACCCAATCATTCATGAGTTTGGATTTCATTACGGAGTTCTGAAAGCAACAGTTTACTAAATTATTAAGAAGGCTATTATTTCTTTGAAATATGTATTTACATTACAATTTCTATGTTTTTGATTTTATATTAATGAAGAATTTAAGTATAGCTTCAATTAGCTATTTTTCACAATCAAACTACGAGATTACATCTTGTTGAACCAGAGAAATGTATGGTCATATGATTTTATCGTAAAAGCCACTATAGTTTATAAAATTCCTTTTTTCATGTTTCATCTCCATTAACATTTCCTGAAAGTTTCAAATTAATATACCCAATCATTCATGAGTTTGGGCTTCATTACGGAGTTCTGGAAGTAACAGTTTATTAAATTATTAAGAAGGTTATTATTTCTTTGAAATATGCATTTACATTATAATTTCCATGTTTTTGATTTTATATTAATGAAGAATTTAAACATAGCTTCAATTAGCTATTTTTCACAATCAAACTACGAGATTACATCTTGTTGGACCAAAGAAATGTATGGTCATATGATTTTATCCTAAAACCCACTATCGTTTATACAATTCCTTTTTTTCATGTTTCATCTCCATTAACATTTCCTGAAAGTTTCAAATTAATATACCCAATCATTCATGAGTTTGGGCTTCATTACGGAGTTCTGAAAGCAACAGTTTATTAAATTACTAAGAAGGCTATTATTTCTTTGAAATGTGTATTTACATTACAATTTCTATGTTTTTGATTTTATAATAATGAAGAATTTAAGTATAGCTTCAATTAGCTATTTTTCACAATAAACCACGAGATTATATCTTGTTGAACCAGAGAAATGTATGGTCATATGATTTTATCGTAAAAGCCACTATAGTTTATACAATTCCTTTTTTTCATGTTTCATCTCCATTAACATTTCCTGAAAGTTTCAAATTTATATACCCAATCATTCATGAGTTTGGGCTTCATTACGGAGTTCTGAAAGCAACAGTTTATTAAATTATTAAGAAGGCTATTATTTCTTTGAAATATGTATTTACATTACAATTTCTATGTTTTTGATTTTATATTAATGAATAATTTAAGCAAAGCTTAAATTAGCTACTTTTCACAATCAAACCACGAGATTATATCTTGTTGAACCAGAGAAATGTATGGTCATATGATTTTATCGTAAAAGCCACTATCGTTTATACAATTCCTTTTTTTCATGTTTCATCTCCATTAATATTTCCTGAAAGTTTCAAATTAATATACCCAATCAATCATGAGTTCGGGCTTCATTACGGAGTTCTGAAAGGAACAGTCTATTAAATTATTAAGAAGGCTATTATTTCTTTGAAATATGTATTTACATTACAATTTCTATGTTTTTGATTTTATATTAATGAAGAATTTAAGTATAGCTTCAATTAGCTATTTTTCACAATCAAACCACGAGATTATATCTTGTTGAACCAGAGAAATGTATGGTCATATGATTTTATCGTAAAAGCCACTATCGTTTATACAATTCTTTTTTTCATGTTTCATCTCCATTAACATTTCCTGAAAGTTTCAAATTTATATACCCAATCATTCATGAGTTTGGGCTTCATTACGGAGTTCTGAAAGCAACAGTTTATTAAATTATTAAGAAGGCTATTATTTCTTTGAAATATGTATTTACATTACAATTTCTATGTTTTTGATTTTATATTAATGAAGAATTTAAGTATAGCTTCAATTAGCTATTTTTCAAAATCAAAATACGAGATTACATCTTGTTGAACCAGAGAAATGTATGGTCATATGATTTTATGGTAAAAGCCACTATCGTTCATACAATTACTTTTTTTCATGTTTCATTTCCATTAACATTTCCTGAAAGTTTCAAATTAATATACCCAATCATTCACGAGTTTGAACTTCATTACAGAGTTCTGAAAGTAAAAGTTTATTTCTTTATCGAAAAATAAAATAAAATTTAAACTTAAATTAAGTTCAGCAGCTTGCATGGTAGGGTCGGACATCACTTGACGGGGAGTTGAGGCTTGCTGTGGAATTGCCCTGGAAGGGTGGGGCATCTCTTAATGGGTGGTCAGGATAGGGCCAGTATATTTGATGACTGTTGCTCTTGAAGCGCCGGCGACTTCACCGTCTTGCAAGTGGAGCATAGATGGGTCAGTGTTTCTCTTCTGAAAGTAAATTTTTATTAAATTATTAAGAAGACTATTATTTCTTTGAAATATTCATTTACATTATAATTTCAAAGGGTTTGCTCACTGTTGCATCGTTCCGAGGAGAAGGAATCCGTGCTTCTGATGCACTGTTGCATCGCTCACTGTTGCACTGTTGCACTGATGCACTGTTGCATTGCTCACTGTTGCATCGTTCCGAGGAGAAGGAATCCGTGCATATGATAAAATGGGCTAAAAACGGTCTCGCTCGAGATAATTTAAAGATAGTAATAATAAGGAAATTAAAACATTAATATTTTTTAGGGGGGTGGTGATTCAAGGGCTCATTGGGTACATTTTTGCATCTCGTCCAGAATTGAGTGCATTATTAGCAAAGCTCTTTTCAAAATTAGCTAGTGAAAAAATTAAACAATGTAGGCGACTTATGAAAACTAATATTTTTAGGAGGGTGGGGAATAATTCAAGGGTTCATCAGTTACATTCTTATGCCCTTCTTTTTCAAAATTAGATATTGAAAATAATAACCAATGTAGGCGACTTATGAGAAAATTAATATTTTAAGGGGGGGGGGGTGATTCAAGAGCTCATTGGGTACATTCTTCTGTCCTTCTCTTTCAAAATTAGCTAGTGGGAGTTTACGATCTATAGATTATTCAGTTTTATTTTATTGCTCTTTTTGGTTTAATTGAGTTCTTTACATTTCTTTGAAAACTGGGATTTTGTCCTAGAGCACAAACCTTCTATAGTTTTAGAGGCTAACCGTTTTTTTTTACTTCTTTTTATTGGTCAGTGACCTGAGAATTTATGCTTTACACTGGAAAGGCTTAGAGATTTCGAGAACTACTCTTGTTTGTTTCTTATTGTTTTGACGTTGACTCGGTTATCTATTGTATTTTCTGTTCATTTTGGGTTCAATTTATTTATCAATGCTGATTTGTGGATGTTTTATGATCTATAAATTATTCGGTTGTATTTTATTGCTCTTTTTTTATGGTTTAGTAAAGTTTAAATTTCTTTAAAAACAGGCATTTTGTCTTAGGACACTAACCTTCTATAGTTTTAGAAGATATCTGTATTTTTACTTTGTTTTAATATTCAGTAAACTGCAAATTTATGCTTCCAAGGAAAGGCATAGAGTTTTCGTGCACTACTCTTGTTAATTTCTGCTTGCTTTGAGTTTGACTCGGTCATCTATTGTATTTTCTGTTCATTTTGGGTTCAATCTATTTATCAATGCGGATTTTCGGAATTTTTATGATCTATAGATTATCCGATTTTATTTTATTGCTCTTTTTGGTTTAATGGAGTCTTTTACATTTCTTTGAAAACTAGTATTTTTTCTTCGGACGTAAACCTTGTATAGTTTTAGAAGCATTCCGTATTTTTACTTTGTTTTAATATTCAGTAACATTTTGGGTTCAATCTATTTATCAATGCGGATTTTCGGAATTTTTATGATCTATAGATTATCCGATTTTATTTTATTGCTCTTTTTGGTTTAATGGAGTCTTTTACATTTCTTTGAAAACTAGTATTTTTTCTTCGGACGCAAACCTTCTATAGTTTTAGAAGCATTCCGTATTTTTACTTTGTTTTAATATTCAGTAACTGCAAATTTATGCTTCACCTTGGAAAGGCAAGAGAGTTTCTGTCATACTATTAAATATATCATTAGAACTAAGTTTACAAAAAATTTGCACTTGAACATTTATTGGACTATATTTCTACTCATCGTCGATTTACTGTAGCAGCTCTTTACTTTTAGTAGAAAATATCCTTTGTGGAAACGAAAAAGTTTCTGCCATACTATTAAATATAACATTAGAACTAAGTTTACTGAAAATTTGCGCTTAAATAATAATAATAAAATTACGAGTTATTAAAATTGACTGACATGGAGCATAAACTAGCTAATGATGTGATTCCTTTACAAAACCAGAGACAAATTTCAGCATAATGAGGGTGTTGTTTTTCAAATCAGGGCTAAATATAGCCACAATTCCAAAATGGAAGTCTTTCATTACATTTAATGGTCAATCGGAGCTCTCGTTGTGGGTGTTCGGTTGATGTCCCGTCATTTTCATTAATGTCACTTAATTTTCAGGGTTGTCTCTCCCCTTTTCTCAGAAATTGGACATTTAATCACGTACAGGCTTTTACCAAGAACATTAAATATCGTACAGGCTTTTACGAAGGACATTAAAACTCATACAGGTTTTTACCAAGGACATTAAATCTCATAAAGGTTTTCACCAAGGACACTAAACCTCATAAGGGCTTTTACCGAGAACATTAAATCTCGTCCCGTATGTAAATAATCCATATCCACCTAATGGTTGAATTTTAGACATGAAAATTATGGATATAATGAAAAATATTAAGTAATCCTATTTATTACATTTATAGGAAACCCCTGAGTATATACAAGAAGGCCAAACCAATCCGGTGAGCTTTTTTGATCGTAGCACTCATGATGGAGATAATTTATGGGCCGAGTTTCTTCTTTGTGATGCTAGCGCCGATTCTACAGATTGTATTATGGAAGTTCATTACACTGAGGATCGGCTATCATATACTTCAGCTGATTTGGTGAGGAGGGGGCCTTCGGGTGGACTCTGTGTCGAAGATGACGAGCGGTTATATGATGACATGCCCCCTCTGACTAATATAGTGATAATAGAAGATGATGATATTCAAGTAATTGAACCTGACATTATATATTTAAAGACTGTTATAAATATTGATCTGTCAAATGAATAAAGATTAGAATAATGATTTTATTTAAATAGCATGGTTGAAAAAAGGAAATGTTGATTTCATAAGAAAAAAAAACATTACACAGCTAACTTCTATGAATTTTTTTTTAAATCTTTGATAGAAAACTTGGCTGTGAACTGATAACACTCTAAGAGGGTGATCTAATCAATTCGAACTATTCATGTACAGAAGTGTCTGCTGGTATCCTTACTCTAGGCACATCGAGTATGAGAAAATTAACATAGTACAAACAAATTTATTGTAAGATTATGGTATAAAACTTATCAAGCATATCAAAAATGAGATTTATCATAAAATGGTATATGAGAGTTCTTCCTGGTCGAGTTTTGATTTTTAATATACAATCAATAGAATAACCACTTATGTTGTCTCTTAAATGACCACTTTTTCTCTTCTCTTAGATCATATTCATCACAATATTTAGTGCTATATCTTACACTATGTACATTTTTTTGATTTTTCACTATTGCCTTTTATAGTATATTTTGAGCTATCTCTGTAGAGATATTCCTCTTTTCTCTGTCTCTTCTTTCGATCTTCCTTTTCTGTCGTATCAAACCTTGTTTTATGCGAGCTTGCTTGCAATCTGTATAAATTTCTCTCCATATCATGTATAATTTTTCTGCTCCTTTCCTCCATATTTTTCTCATCTATCCCTGAGTCTATATTGTCTAAACATCCAGTAGGTTCATGAGAATGCTCAAAATCATGAAAATGTCCTTTACATATAGAACAGTCGAAATAAAAGGATATTTCTAACTCAATTTGTTCATTCATGTTATTGCACTGCGAACTCTAGACTTAGTTTTGTGATGTAAGAGAAATCTTACGTAAGTCCATTGACCTTAGAAATAGGTGTCATTGATCCTGTCCCGTTAGACACTCTTATCTAAGAATGATGTAAACTTCTGTTCGGAGTAATAGGCTTAGAAACAACAAACAAGTTGACCAACAAACAGAACAGAACCATGAAACAACATCAAACCATATAACCATCAAACAGGTCTAGAAAGAGGTACTTTTAAAGTACTAAATACTACCTAAAGAGCGAGAAGTTGAGGAGGGGATGTTCCTTTTAAGTTTTAATGTCGCTCCATACTTTGAGTTAAGAAAAACTTATTTGTTTTATTTCTGAACGTTTTTGAATTAGTGCAGGTTTTGAATTTGGCTCACTGTACATGAGTAACTAAAACGAAATTTGCTTATTAATTTTAATTTTTTAAGTAATAATAACCTTTTAATAACGTAAGTTTGATTTTTGTTCCAGTCATTTAAGAATGACTCCTGAATCGCAAAGGCTGTTTAATTAGAATAATAACCTCCTTTAAAAGTAAAAAAAAAATTAGCGCAAGAGTAAGGAATCGAGGAGAGGTAACGCCTCTCATATACGTAATATTTTCTGCTCGTTTTTAAGTTTGAGTGTTGCTCCTTACTTTCAGTTGAAAAAACTTGTTTTTTTGTTTAATTTCCGATTGTTTTTTAAATAATGCTGGGAAATCCCGCTTTTCATGGAAATTCTCTTCCCCCATGAAAAATCCCTCCATGAAAAGATCCTTCCACGTAAATCCCTCCCTCCCACCCCCCACCACAAAAAAATCCCCCAAGAAAACGTCTGTATACTTCCCAATAAACAATACTATATTTAAACAATGGGCAAAGTTCATAACTGGCAGCCCTTCCCTTGTGGATTTTGGGGGATTAAGTCATCCTCAAAGACATAGTTATTAGAATTTTTTACTATACTGAAGAAAATGACTATCTCAAAATTTTTATCCGGGGACATTGGGAAAAAAATAAGCGTGGGAGGGGACCTAGTTGCCTTCCAATTTTTTGGCCACTTAAAAAGAGCATAAGAACTTTTAATTTCAGTTTGAATGAGCCCTCTCATGACATTCTAGGACTACTGGGTCGATACAGTCACTCCTGGGAAAAAAAAAATAAACACTCATCCGTGATCTTTCTTCCGGCAGAAAATACAAAATTCCACATTTTTGCAGGTAGGAGTTTAAAAACACTACAGTAGGGTTTTCTCATACGCTGAATCTGATGGTGTGATTTTCATTAAGATCCTAAGACTTTTAGGGGTGTTTCTCCCCTTTTATTGAAATTAAGCCAAGTTTTCTCGGGCTCTTAAGTTTTGATGGGTAAGACTAAACCTAATGAAGCTTGTATGTTTAAAATCAGCATAAAACTACAATTCTTTTGATCTATCTATTGGTATCAAAGTTCCGTTTTTTAGAGTTTCGGTTACTATTGAGCCGGGGAGCTCCTTACTTACAGTTCGTTACCACGAACTGTTCCACACTTTAAACCTCACACGTGGCGGGATCAACAGTTGGATCACACATTTTATAGTCGCATAGCTGAGCAGTAGCCTACTGTAGTAAATTGTACCACTTCAGAGGGAAATAAAATACTGCCAAAGTCAGCAACCGGGATGCAGGGTATACTGGGAACATGTTCATTCGCTAGCAAAAACAAACAAACAATGCTTTCCTTATCGAACTACGCACTTGAAGACTTGAATCCTCCTGTAAAATTTTTTCAGGACTGTTGGATTTCAAAAATTTTCAGTAAAAATTTCAGCGAAACCAACACTCTTTTGGGGTGTTTATTTCTTTCTTTTATAAAATTAATAAAAATATCTTGTCCTAATGACTCTTGATTTATTGACTCTGAATTTTTTGAAGTTATTATACATCGAATTTTTATTAAAAGTGAATTGTTTTTTACATACATGTTGTCACCAAACTGTCCATTGTAGAGTTTTGGTTTCTACTATTAAAGGTCGCTCCCTGCTGTTAAAGGTCGTTACTTGTTGCTTATTAGCACGGTCGGTTTAAGAAGCGATATCAGATGACAGAGTGTTCATATGAGAAATATTTTAGTTTCAGTACTTGAAAAAATAAGTCTGCAAAATTGTTTTTAGAAGAACCACCATCATACTAATAAGAATTTATTACCAAAATTAGGAGAAAGCTCTGACATTATATTTGTTTTAGTCACAGTCTCGGTCATAATGTACACCTGAAAAAAAAATATGGCTTAAAATTACAAGCCAGTCCATAAACTCCATCCCTTCCCCCTCAGTATTTTGCCAGTGATGACTCTGCTTTTGACACTGTGGTTTCAGCTCTTTTTATAGACTTTTTCAATCTTATTTTGTTTATGGACATTTAAATGTAATGAACAATCCTTTCGCTAATGACTTATGGAGGAAGAAAGGGAACATATCTAATATTTGTTTATATCTGTTTAATGATGCAAATAGTGTTAAGCACAATGCTTGTCATTTATCACTAGACAAAAAGGCTTCTTGGCCAGCCAAGTGCTTGAAAAGTGACTGATATATTGAAAGAAAAACTTTCTATTGGAGAACCTATAAAGCTTTAAAAAAAAAATTACCTGTTGCCATTTTATATCCAGGAGAGACTAATTTCAGAATCCCTAGTATCAGCTCATCAATAACACTCTCAGTTTGCTAGCCTTTGTTCTTATGTTTTTCCTTCAAGGATTTCACAGGGCTATCTATATGTCTCCTGTATCTATTGACCGTGTTATTATTTGTTTCAATAATTTTAAGTCAAAATTGTTTAATATTGATGGAATAATTGGTTTTCACCTTCATAATGATTTCAAGGCTTTGATTTGCCATTTGCAGTCATAATTTCAGTTGTGTTTGTTTTAGGTGCGGGATTCCTTTTTTTCGTTGGTGTGTCACTTGGTTTCTTAAACATGGGAAAGATCCAACTAATTTTGAAAATATGGACCTACTACGGTGATTTGCTTGTTGAGCAAAATTTTTGAATATTTCCTGCTTCCTGAAATTCATCCAAAAGTCGATTATCTACCGAACCAATTTGGGTTTAAACCCTTGATAGGGTGACAACATGCATATTGAGTTCTTACTTCTGTATTACTTCAAGGACAAAAAGATGGATCTGAAGTGCATTAGTGCACGTTAGATGTTTTAAAAGCATTTGAATCAGTTTGTCCTAGCCAATTGTGGCATTCTCTTTCCCAGCTTGGAGTTAATTCGTCTGTTATACTTGTTCTTCGTTTGCGGTATGCTGATTCATATGTTTGACTCTGACTCTGGTCAAGATACACCTTTTTTGATAATATCCCCATTCGTTCTGAATTTAGATAAAAGAGGGGTGGTCACCTTATCTTTTTAATGTTGGTTCATACCCTGTGTTAAATAATATTTTTCCGTTTTGCTTGAAGAACCTAACTAATTTGTCTTATATTGCATATGCAGGTTATCTGTTACTTATTAGCCGTTCAAAGTTTTAGCCTATTCAGGTCGACTCTGTTTGTTAATAAGCTGTTTGAAAAAATTGATTATGTGCTTACGGCTGAAAAGTGTGAATTTAAGTTTTTAATCCCGAACAGCGAAGTTGTGGTCAAAGTGGGGTTCTTTTTCAGTTAAGCTAGTTCCTGTGTTCGGTCTAGCACTTCGGTGTAGACTTGAGAAGATCTGTGATCCCCGTCCTGCACGGGTATCCGGGATCATTGTTTTTCCTGAGGCAAAAATAATTTCGATGATTTAAAGAACATGAAAATTGGAACTTGGAATGTTACGACGTCAAAAAATGACCATCGTATCGACATTTTGACTGATGAACTCAGACGATTCGATCTGGACTTATTAGGAGTTAAGAAAATCATATCCCAGGGATAGGAAGCATGAAATTAGGTGATATAGAGTTGTTATCTCAGGGAGGAAGGAAGGGGTACATAGACAGGGAGTAGGGCTCATGATGAATAAGGAAGCTGCTAAGTCTTATTTAGGCTGGGAATGTATTAAAAATAGAATTGCTCATTCTATGACCAAAAAGTTCAGGGCATCAGTTATAGTAGTATATGCCCCTGTAGAACCGACTGAGGGAGATACCAGTGACTCAGAAGAATTTTACTTAAGGTTACAGGAACAAATAGACAGGGTCCTAGGTAGAAATCTGATGTTTTTACTAGAAGATTTAAACGCCCAGGTAGGTATAAATAGGGATAGATGGTATCCTTTCCTTAGACCTTAGACTCGCCTGTGCCTCCAGAGGCACCCAGGGCATCAGTAAGGAGCCGCCAATCTTCCCGCCGGTTTGCTGCTGCAAGTATGTCCTCCCACTGAGGTTGGATTGATGTGTGCAGCTTACGGAGATCTGTCTGGTACGTTCAACGCAGGGTGTTTCTGGGTCTGCCCCTGCGGCGTGGACCTGATGGCTGCCAATGGAGCGCTGCATTTGGTAGTCGGAGATTTTCCATACTTTATACGTGGCAAAGGTATCTCCATTGGTGAACTCTTAAGATATGTGTCAAAAGAGGCTGGCCCGTGTTGTCGCGGATGCATTGTTTTGTTATTCTCTGCTGCCAATGGATGTTGAGAATTCTTCTAAGACATGTGTTTTCGAAAGCAAGAATTCTCTCCTGTACCTCGTTCAAGTACCAGGTTTTGGCTGCGTAAAGCAGAACTGGCATAACTTTGCTATTGAAGAGTCGTAACTTTAGCCGTATAGAGAAGCTTTGGGACCGGCATACTTTCCGTAATCTAGTGAAGGCCTTATTGGCTTGGCCGATTCTTGTGAGCACTTCTTTTGTGGTCGATCCGGTACTCTCTATTATGCTTCCCAAGTATTTGAAATAGACGACTTGCTCTATGTGTTGGTCTCCGCAAGTGATGCTCCGGGGTGAATCTGCGGTGGCCATGCATTTTGTTTTCTCATTATTTATTTTCAGGCTGACATGGCCACCTCACTCCCGCACTTTGTCAAGGAGTTCTTGAAGTCTTTGCTTTTATGATTCTAGGACGGCGATGTCGACAGCGAAGTCTACATCACTGAGGCGTGTTTCTGGATTAAGCTGGATTCGGTCTGTATTTCGCAGTATGTAGTCAATGACGATTACGAAAAGTAGCGGTGACAAGACGCAACCTTGCTTAACTCCTGACATAATGCGGAAGAAACACGTTTGGCCATCTGGTGTCTTTACACAGCACTCGCTATCTTCGTAAAATGCAACAATCAGTGAAACTATCTTTTCAGGGATTCCGTAATGCAGTAGGACCTTCCTCAGACTTTGGTTGTCTACTGAGTCAAATGCCTTCTTAACATCGATGAATATCATATAGATTTTGGAGCGCCATTCTCTGCTTTCTTCGTCAGTAGCCGTAGGGTAAATATCAAGTCTGCGCATGAACGGTTCGGTCTGAATCCATGTTGCTCGTCGCGAAGGTGGCTGTCGAGCTGCAAGCTGATTCTCTGCAGTAAAATGTGCGTCAGCAATTTGCTAGGTATGGAAAGCATGCAGATTCCTCGCCAGTTGCCTGGGAAGGACGCATCGTCTTTCTTAAAGATCCTCACAAGTGGGCTGCGTTTCCAATCCGAAGGTATTTTGGCGGTCATCCAGATTACTGCGAACAACGCTGTCCAGAACTTGAGGCAGGTCATAAAAGTCGCTTTGATCATTTCCGCGGATATCCTGTCTTCGCCAGACGACTTCCCATTTTTCAGCTTCCTTGCTGCTGCTATAATTTCAGTGGATGGCGGCGGATCTGTGCTGATATCTAAGGAAAACAGTGTTGTTGCTGGGATCTCTGGGGGATCCTCTGGGTTAGGTCTATTCATTAGCTTCTCGAAGTGTTTGGCCCAAACTTCGTTTACGTCAGACTGCTGTGTTATCAGGATGGCCGAGGGGTCTGTTACTGGCCCATGTTGAATAGAGGATTTCTTTCCAATAATCTCATTAGTGGTTTTATAGTCGGCTCTTGAATCACCTCTCTCTCCGCAGCCTCTTCTGCCTGCGCTGCTTTTTGCTCCAGCAGGTTTCTCTGGTCTCTTCTGGCACTCTTCTTTACCTCTTTATCTGCGGCTCTGTATTCATCGTTTCTGAGGATCTGTTGGTCGGGGGTTTGTCTTTGGATAAGTGATGCTTTTACTTTTTTCCTTGTCTCTATGAGTTCCCATGTTTGGTCAGATAGCCACTGGTCTTTTGGGCTCTTGCGGTACCCAATGGTGGCTTTTGCGGCATCGTGAAAGCACAACTTTATGCTTTCCCAGTGTTGATTGCTATCAGCATCATCTAGAAAAGACAAGGCTTCAAATCTATTCCGCATCTCTAGTTTAAAGGTTTGGTTGAATTCTCTCAATCTTAGTTTCTCCGAGTCAAAGTCTGGGTTTAAGGGAGCCTTATTTGCTTTTCTATTTCTTTTCAATTTGAGGTGGATTTTTGCTGCCATCAGATTATGATCTGAGCCAACGTCAGCTCCTCTATATCCCCTTATATCAAGTAGGCTTGATCTCCACTTCTTGCTCCAAAGACAATTGTCAATCTGATTTCGTGTGTGGCCATCGGGAGATGTCCAAGAATATTTGTGTACATCCCGAAGAGAAAATAGGGTACCTCCGATTACTAGGTTGTTAAGGAGCGCGAAGTCGATAAGTAGTTCTCGTTTTTCGTTTCGCTGGCCCAGGCCATGCTCGCCGAGAACCTCTGAGGAAAACGATCGGTCGTTCCCTACTTTCGCTTTAAAGTCTCCTAGAAAACATGCTATGCCTTGCCGTGGTATGTCGTTTGCCACGGAGCTGAGAGCTCTGTAAAATTCGTCTTTTGCTTCGTCAGTGGCATCATTGGTGGGTGTGTAGCATACTATTACTGACAGTCTGGCATGCGCGCCGATGAAGCGGGCTGTCAGGATTCTAGGTGACACCGGTGTCCACTGTAGTATAGCTTGGGGAGTCTGTTTTGTCAGCATTAGGGCTACTCCGTATTCACGCTTTTTCTGCGATCCACTGTATATAATGGTCACATCTCCATCCAGTTTATTTGATCCAGATCCTAGCCATCGAATTTCTGACAGAGCCAGAAGGTCAATGTGGTTATCTTCCAGTACTCTTAGCACTTGTTCAGTCTTGGAGTCTTGAGACATTGTGCGGACGTTCCAGAAACCAAATTTGAGGTGTTGTTTCGCATTCATGAATCTTGTCCGTGCTCATGCAGAAGTCGTCATCAAAAGGGGGTTCGAAAATCCGAGGCTGAAACTTGATGTTTCGGTTGCAGTTAAGATTTACCCCAAGGGCAGGCCCTTGAGGTAAATTTTGTGAAGGAAAAGAAAACAGCAATTGATACAGACTTTTGTAATCTTGTAGGTATAACAATCTAGTTATAACCAATACGGTGTTTGGTCATAAAATGGCTCATAAGTTAACATGGTATTCACGTGATGCTAAGACATCAAACCTTATTGATATGCCATAGTAAACCAAAGACTGGCAGGATCAATACAAGATACTAGGGTATATAGTTGTGCTGCTATTGATGTTAAAAGTAAAGATCACCATCTAACAGTGTCAAGGATTAATTTAAAGCTGAAATTGTGGAAGGGTAACTACCTCCCGGGACTTTATTATGTTGGTAGACTCCAGGATGAGAATTTCAGAGAAACTTTCCAGGAACAGTTGAATACTAAACTTAAGAGTTTAAAATTTGATAATGTGGAAGATGGTTGGAATAATTTTTGAAAAATAATTTCTGAAGTTGCTGAAGATGTCTTAGGGAGAAAAGCTAGGACTGCATCTAAGAATATTAGTGAAAAAGCTTCATGTTTAATAGAAATAACTTGCACAAGAATTATCTGAGTGATAGATCATATGAAAATAAAAGGAATGGAAAGTAAGTGGAGAAATCAATTAAATATGAACTAAGGAGGTATTGAAGTAGAGGCCATGGATAAAATTGCAGAGGATCTGGAAGATGCAGCTAGAAAGCATGATAGTAAAATATTGTACTAGGATGTTAATAAATTGAGAGGGAGCAGTCAATCCGGATATGGCCCAGTTAAAAATAGGAACGGGGCCACTATTAGCGATAAGGAAAGAATTAAAGATAGATGGCAGAGCATTTTGAGAATTTTCTAAGCCAAAATAGAGTTGCAGGAAAAGATATAAAAGAAAATGAAAAAGTTTGTGATACCTTGGATGTAAAGGGAGATTTGTTTTTTGAGGAAGAATTAGCGACAGTACTAAAATGATTAAAAAAAATATTGCTCCAGGTGCTGATAGGGTTGTAAATGAGTTTCTTAAATATGGTGGCTTTGGGGTTAGAAATAACTTACTGAAGATTATGAATATGATTTTTCAAAAAGGGGAAGTACCTAACAATTTTAGGAAAACCTTAATTAAGCAACTTTTTAAAAAATGTGATAAAAGTGAGTGTGGTAATTATCGAGGCATTAGTCTGGTCTCTGTAGGTAGCAAATTACTTAGTAATATGATACTTTTTAGACTGAGAGATGCCGTAGACAAACTATTAAGAGAATAACAGTGCGGTCTTAGAAAAGGTAGAGGTTGTGTCGACCAAATTTTCACTCTTAGGTTAATAATGGAGAAGTGTCTGAGCTGTCAAACACCTTTGGTCTTCAGTTTTATAGATTAGGAGCAAGCCTTCGATTCTGTTGATAGAAGAGCTTTGGTAAAAGTTTTATCCTTGTATGGTATACCAGACAAATACAATAAAGTGATTAGTGCTATGTGCGAGAATAACACTGCTGTGGTTAAGGTAGGAAGCAAGGTTTGCAGCTGGTTTTGTATTAAATCAGGAGTTAAGCAGGGTTGTGTTCTATCCCTCTTTACATGGATTATTTTGATGGACTTTGTCTGAAGAAGCACTGGAAAGGCAATTGGAGACCACGGAATCAAATAGGGAGGAAAAAGTCCCCTGGAATTGATTGTGCTGATAATTTAAGCATCCTAGATGAAAGTGTGACCAAAATGAATAAATTTGTAGAGGTTTTGCAAGTTCAGAATGCTAGAATAGGGTTGAAAATTAATGTTAATAAAACTAAGTCACTAAGTCTAGGAATAAGTGAAGATGACGTTGAAAAGGTGACGTTGGGTAATGAAAAGAATGATCAGGTGGGCAGCTTTACTTACCTTGGTATTATTATTAGTAAGGATGGTGGAAGCAGTGAAGATGTTAAAAGTAGAATAGCCAAGGCTCATGGTGTTTTTTAACAGTTAAAAAAAGTATGGAAAAATAGGACGATAAGTCTGCAAACCAAGATTAGAATATTAGAAGCTACAGTGAAGAAAGTGGTCAAATATGGTTCTGAAGCATGGGCGCTCCGAAAAGCGAATGAAGATTTGCTGGATGTTTTCCAGAGAAATTGCTTGAGGATTGTTCTGGGTACCTGGCTGACTGACCGTATTTCAAACAATAAGCTATACAAAAAATGTGGTTCAAATTCAAATTCACTTTATTTTTTTCTTAATATTCTTGTTAACAACAAAAATAACAGCGGAAGTCAAACAATTTAAAAACACTTACAAAATTAAATTATTCAAACTTGATTTATTTACAATTTTTCTGGGTCACCATTGTAGTGTTTTACGAAGTATCGACCAAATGACTTCAGGTAGCGCTCGGATGAGTGGATCGGCGGTCGTTCCAGCTTTGCTGCGTTTTTCGTTATTTCTCTGAGCCTCGTAGAATGTTGAGTTTGGCGCGCCTCAAAATCCGGAAGTAGATCGCGGTATGTTTCAAAGTCGAGGATTTTTCGTCCAAAGTCCATGACCAGTGTGTGCCTTCTCTCTTTGAGGGGCTCCAACTTCAGAACTTTGAGGCTCATCTCATAGTCAACGTAACTACTCCCCAGTATTATTTTGCAGGCCCTTTTCTGCAATCCTTCAATTTTGTCGCTTTGATCTATGGTCAGTGCGCTGTGCCACACTGGGCAGGCATATTCAGTGAGCGGTCTAATGTAACATTTGTAGCATACACCCATGATCTCAGTTTTTATCCCAAAGCGGCGAAGGTAGGCAAAAGATTTTAGAAGGAAGGCGGTCTTCGAGGCGATTGAAGATACGTGGGTGTTCCATTTCAAATCGGCATCCAGGTGGACACCCAGGATCTTCACCGTTTTCTCGCTCTCTAGGGCTATAAAGAAAAAAAGGTTGAGGTGCCTAGGGAACATTGTGTGAATGAAGGATAACAGATTCCCGAAGATTGTTCTTTTCGGCCAACTGTCTAGGGCTAAACGGAAAGCAGGTCGTCCTCGACTGGTGTGGGAGGACGTCATGAAGAAACATTGAAAGGAAATGGGAACTTCGTTGGAGGATGAAAGAAGAGAGGCTTTGAATAGATTGGGATGGAGGAGGAACGTGCGTAGCTCTGTTGGCCTCAGGTGGCTTGGTGCTGTGGTGAGTTGTTTGTAGTAGAAGTAAGTTTTAACGTTCAATTGGCGATTTCAATTAACTCTGTTGCGTTCAATAGCGTTTATTAAAACTACAAATAAGAAGTTTGTAATAAAGCAAACCTTTGGTCCGTGGCTTTGAATAGTTTCAACCCAACCCAGAAAGAAGAGATGCAAATGATCTAAATTCAGGACGTACGCCTCGATTTTCTACAGTTGATTGGAGCGAGGCGTAGCATTACAAAAGAGCAAACTAAAACAATAGATGGCGTTTTTTAATCGTAACAAATTCAATATTAATTTGCATGGGTTTACAGATTATTTAATGATAAAGAGGTTGGGTTTATTAGTTTTGTAATGTGGTGAATTTCAGTTTCAAACTATAATTGATTTGTTTTTTAATTCAAATAACTTTGAGATAGCCTAGCCAATAAAATAGTCCTTTAAAATGAAATTTCATCTTGAGTCCAACTATTTTGTATTGCTTTGGTAAAACTTTGAAGCAGTAGCGTATGAAGAAAATAGTAATATATAGAGAATTCTGTGGACATTCCCCCAGTACTGAGTTTGGTCAATATATACCAAATCATATTATTGAGTTAGGACTAAAGTGAATACACCATTTGATGCCTTTTTTATGCTGATTACAAATATAATAAGCATTTCACTTGGAAATGAATTTCAGCCCCCCCTCTATATGCCAATTCAGGGTTAGGTTAGGTATAGCCTTTATCGGGGGGGGCTGAAATTCATTTCCTATAGAAATGCTTATTATATTTGTAATCAGCATAAAAAAGGCATCAAATGGTGTATTCACTTTATTTGAAACTCAATAATATGATTTGGTATATATTGACCCTGAGTTTTGGTCAGGGTAAAATTATAGACAAGCTGCTTTTTACTATCTTGTAAAGGGGTTAGGAAAATGAAACTCAGTAATGAATTCAGGGCCAAAAATATGCTTTAGGAAGGGTATTGTCAAGCTACTATGTTAACCCTCTTCAGACTTCAAAGTCTTAGAAATTGGGGAACAAGCATGAAGAAGGACCTGTAGCAAAGGAAACATGGTAGTATTAAGAATAACACATATTCCATGCAGTTCTTTATACTTTATCCCAACCCTCTTAATGAGCAGATGTATAGCCAAAATTATACATTTCCAACACATTTTGTCCAATACATTCTATTTCTCTTTAACACAACAATATCATCACTTAACTTTCCACATGGGGACAGAATAAAGTCCTTATGGGCATCTGGCATTTCAATGGACTTTGGAGGGTTTTTCAAAACAACCAAGTAGGGTAATGCAGTGGAAGGCTGCCTCAAAATAAGATTTGCTGCCTGCAAAATTGGAGCCTGTTTTTGTCTGTTCTGTAATGCTATCTGACTTTCCACACATCTGGTTTACTTTAGTTGTTACACAAGTGCCAACTGAATTGGCACACTGGGTACTTCCTCAGGCTCAACTGCATTGGCTGCCTTTCTTAAATTGTGTAGATTTTCAGAATCCTTGTTAGCTGTTCTCATTCTACCCAGTGTGCCAACTGAATTGGCACACTGGGTACTTCCTCAGGCTCAACTGCATTGGCTGCCTTTCTTAAATCCTGTAGATTTTCAGAATCCTTGTTAGCTGTTCTTATTCTACCCAGTGTGTGAACTGAATTGGCACACTGGGTACTTCCTCAGGCTCAACTGCATTGGCTGCCTTTCTTAAATCAACTGCATATAGACTGCCTTTCTTAAATCCTGTTGATTTTCAGAATCCTTGTTAGCTGTTTTCATTCTATCATTGTATCCAAATTTCTCAAAGAAAGTGCACATTTTCTTTGCTTCAATGATAGATTCACACCTGAAAAACTCTACTGCTCTATTCATTTATACCTCTGCTAATGATTAGGAAATATAGTTCAGTAGTGGGTTCCAGACAAGTTCAGCCACATTCATACATTTAACCACTAAATAAGTTTAAGTCCAAGCTGAATTTCATTAGCACCAATCTCTATTCAATTATTGCATAAATATTAACCTACGATTTACTGTCCCAAGGGAATTTGAAATAGCCAGCAAAACAGTAATTTACTTATGAAAATAAAGCCAAAATGAGAGTCCACAGGGAAATTTCACAGGTTGAGCCGGTGACTTCACCGTCTTGCAAGTGGAGCATAGATGGGTCAGCGTTTCTCTTCTGAAAGTAAAAGTTTATTAAATTATTAAGAAGATTATTATTTCTGTGAAATATTCATTTACATTATAATTTCAAAGGGTTTGCTCACTGTTGCATTGTTCTGAGGAGAAGGAATCCGTGCTTTGGCTAGATGATAAAATGGGCTAAAAACGGTCTTGCTTGAGATAATTTAAAGATAGTAATAATAAGGAAATTAAAACATTAGTATTTTTTAGGGGAGGGGGGTGGTGGTGATTCAAGGCCTCATTCGGTACATTTTTGCATCTCGTCCAGAATTGAGTGCATTATTAGCAATGCTATTTTCAAAATTAGCTAGTGAAAATATTAAACAATGTAGGCGACTTATGAAAACTAATATTTTTAGGAGGATGGGGAATGATTCAAGGGTTCATTGGGTACATTCTTATGCCCTTCTTTTTTCAAAATTAGATAGTGAAAATAATAAACTATGTAGGCGACTTATTAGAACATTAATATTTTCAGGGGGTGGGGGTGATTCAAGAGCTCATTGGGTACATTCTTCTGTCCTTCTTTTTCAAAATTAGCTAGTGGGAGTTTACGATCTATAGATTATTCAGTTTTATTTTATTGCTCTTTTTGGTTTAATTGAGTTCTTTACATTTCTTTGAAAACAGGGATTTTGTCTTAGGACGCAAACCTTCTATAGTTTTAGAAGCTAACCATATTTTTACTTTGTTTTAATATTCAGTAAACTGCAAATTTATGCTTTGTCTTGGAAAGGCAAAGGTCTTTTGAGCACTACTAATGTTAATTTCTGCTTGTTTTGAGTTTGACTTGGTTATCTATTGTATTTTCTGTTCATTTTGGGTTCAATTTATTTATCAATGCTGATTTGGTGATGTTTTATGATCTATAAATTATTCGGTTGTATTTTATTGCTCTTTTTTTATGGTTTAGTAAAGTTAAAATTTCTTTAAAAACAGGGATTTTGTCTTAGGACACTAACCTTCTATAGTTTTAGAGGATAACCATATTTTTACTTTGTTTTAATATTCAGTAAACTGCAAATTTATGCTTTACCTTGGAAAGGCATAGAGCTTTTGAGCACTACTATTGTTAATTTCTGCTTGTTTTGAGTTTGACTTGGTTATCTATTGTATTTTCTGTTCATTTTGGGTTCAATCTATTTATCAATGCGGATTTTCGGAATTTTTATGATCTATAGATTATCCGATTTTATTTTATTGCTCTTTTTGGTTTAATGGAGTCCTTTACATTTCTTTGAAAACTAGTATTTTTTCTTTGGACGTAAACCTTGTATAGTTTTAGAAGCATTCCGTATTTTTACTTTGTTTTAATATTCAGTAACTGAATATATATATATATATATATATATATATATATATATATATATATATATATATATATATATATATATATATATATATATATATATATATATATATATATATATATGTATATATATATATACATATATATATATATATATACATTACGGCATAGTTGAAAGCTCCATGAAAATTAAACAATTTTTTTTAATATCGTGTGTTTTCTTAAGAAAATACCCAATATTTAACAAACTAGCCAAACTCTAAATCAAACATGAATTTCATTATTGAGATAGTATTAAACAAAAAAGTCTTACAATGTTTGAGTTACTCATTGATATTCTTTGATTAACGAATCTTTAGTTCAATACAGACTGCTCTATTAAACATTCAGTAACTGTTGTTTTAATATTCAGTAACTGCAAATTTATGCTTCACCTTGGAAAGGCATAGAGAGTTTCTGTCATACTATTAAATATATCATTAGAACTAAGTTTACAAAAAATTTGCACTTGAACATTTATTGGACTATATTTCTACTCATCGTCGATTTACTGTAGCAGCTCTTTACTTTTAGTAGAAAATATTCTTTGTGAAAACGAAAAAGTTTCTGCCATACTATCAAATATAACATTAGAACTAAGTTTACTGAAAATTTGCGCTTAAATAATAATAATAAAATTAAGAGTTTTTAAAATCGACTGACATGGAGCATAAACTAGCTAATGATGTGATTCCTTTACAAAACCAGAGACAAATTTCAGCATAATGAGGGTGTTTTTTTTTTCAAATCAGGGCTAAATATAGCCACAATTCCAAAATGGAAGTCTTTCATTACATTTAAAGATTTTCTAAGTTTAGTAAAATTATACCAACAAATTTATCTACACAGGTCACTCCTTACTTACAGTTCACTATATATATATATATATATATATATATATATATATATATATATATATATATATATATATATATATATATATATATATATATATATATATATATATATATATATATATATATATATATATATATATATATATATATATATATATATATATATATATATATATATATATATATATATATATATATATATATATATATATATATATATATATATATATATATATATATATATATATATATATATATATATATATATATATATATATATATATATATATATATATATATATATATATATATATATATATATATATATATATATATATATATATATATATATATATATATATATATATATATATATATATATATATATATATATATATATATATATATATATATATATATATATATATATATATACATTACGGCATAGTTGAAAGCTCCATGAAAATTAAACAATTTTTTTAATATCGTGTGTTTTCTTAAGAAAATACCCAATATTTAACAAACTAGCCGAACTCTAAATCAAACATGAATTTCATTTTTGAGATAGTATTAAACAAAAAGGTATTACAATGATTGAGTTATTCATTGCTATTCTATGATTAACGAGTATTTAGTCCAATACATACTAATCTATCAAGCAATTATCGTAAACTTATACCGCAAATAGAAGTAACGGTTCAACAACCTGATTAACCTACGTCATTAAATGAATTGAAAAACAAGCAAATGTCTTCCATCACTTTCATACAGAACTTTTCAGGAGTCGTTCTTAAAGAATTGGGACAGAATTTGAACTTTAGTATAAAGAGTTAGGTGTTGATGAGGGGACAATAGATATAGATGACAGTGCACAATTGAAACATCAAATACAAAATGCCACATTTTTGCACGGAAATACCAAACCATAGGTTAGGTTAGGTTAGCTTACATTTTCGCATAGAGGGTTCATTCTAAACATTGTATTTTTTTACCAGAAGAAGGATTATACCTGATTAGAGCTTTCTTATTAATCTGTCCCAATTCTTTAAGAACGACTCCTGCAACACAAGTGTCGTTACAGAATCGATCCAGTGGTCCTAGAATATCATAAGAGGGTTCATTCGAAACATTGTATTTTTTGCCAGAAGAAGGATTATGCCTGATTAGAGCTTTTTTATCAATCATCTTAGCAGTCCTTTATATTATGACTTCGGAGCTTCTGGATGTCTTTGGCAATTTAACGTTGAAGATCTCTTAGTAAATGCGAAATATGAAAGACAATTGAAAATAAAAAGAGCTAAAATTGTATTTAAGAAGGGAGTACATGTAAGCTAGCCTAACCTAACCTATGGTTTTGGTATTTCCATGCAAAAATGTGGAATTTCTTATTTGATATTTCAATTTTGCACTGTCATGTATACCTATTGTCCCCTCCTCAAAACCTAGCTCTTTAAGCTAAAGTTCGAAATCTGTCCCAATTCTTTAACAACGACTCCTGAAACACAAGGGCCGATATAAAAGCAACCTAATGGTCCTAGAATATCGTAAGAGGGTTCATTCAAAACATTGTATTTTTTTGCAAGAAGAAGGATTATGCCTGATTAGAGCTTTTTTATTAATCTGTCCCAATTCTTTAAGAACGACTCCTGAAACACAAGTGTCGTTATAGAATCGACCCAGTGGTCCTAGAATATCATAAGAGGGTTCATTCAAAACATTGTATTTTTTTACAGAAGAAGGATTATGCCTGATTAGAGTCTTTTTTATTAATCATCTTAACACTCTTTATATTATGACTTCCGGGGGTTCTGGGTGTCTTTGGCAATTTAACGGTTAAGATCTCTTAGTAAATGAGAAATCTGAAGACAATTCAAAATAAAAAGAGTTAAGATTGTATTTAAGAAGGGAGAATTTATGGTTCTTAAGAACAGATTTTGGTAATTGACTAATTCAAAAGCAAATCTTTAAAGTGAAAAGAGCTGAATTTTAATTTACATAGGGGATATACAAGGTCCTTAAGAAGTTCTGATCACTTTGGTTAATCTAGTGAAGAACAGATTTGGGTAACTGATTTGGGTTCTTGGTGATTGATTAAATAATAAAATAAAAGACAGTTTTTTTTAAATTTAATTTCTGTCCGTTTTTAGATAATGCCGGGAAATCTGGCTCCGTCTCCTCGGAACAAATCCTGAAAAAAATCGGTAAAATTTCCCCCTGAAAATTTCACCCCTGTAAACCTCCTTCCTCATGTAAAATTAATCCCCGTACAAAATCCTTCCATTCTATCAAAAATGCAAAATTCCACATTTTTGCTGATATGAGCTTGAAACCTCTACAGTAGGGTTCTTTGATACGTCTAATCCAATGATATGATTTTCATTAAAATTCTATGACCTCAATGGTGTCTTTCTCCCTTTTTTCAAAAATCAGAGAAATTTTCTCCGGCTTGTAGCTTTGGATGGATAAAACTAAGCTGCGCTGGGAATTAAAAGATAATATTTTATCTGATTAATATAACGGTTTCATCCTGAAAAGTTTTGTATGAAAGTGATGGAAGACATTTGCTTTGTTTTCAATTTATTTAATAACGCAGGTTAATCTAAGTTGTTAACCGCAGGTTAACCGTTACTTACATTTGCGATATAATTCTATGATTGTTGTTTATTAAAGCAGTCGGTATTGAACTAAAGATTCGTTAATCAAAGAATATCAATGAGTAGCTCAAACATTGTAAGACTTTTTTGTTTAATACTATCTCAATAATGAAATTCATGTTTGATTTAGAGTTCCACTAGTTTGTTAAATATGGGGCATTTTCTTAATAGAACACACAAAATTAAAAAAATTATTAAATTTTCGTGGAGCTTTCAACTATGCCGTAATATATATATATATATATATATATATATATATATATATATATATATATATATATATATATATATATATATATATATATATATATATATATATATATATATATATATATATATATATATATATATATATATATATATATATATATATATATATATATATATATATATATATATATGAAATTAAATTTTTAAAAGAAACTGTATTTTATTTTATTATTTAATCAATTACCAAGAACCCAAATCAGTGGGAGTTTGAACCCCCTCCAAAATGTTTGTCCGACTCGTAAAAACGTAATAAAAATGAATAAAAACTAATTTTTGATGCGTTTTTTAAAGTGTTTTTTGCACCTACTAGGTAAGTGAAAACTTACCTAGGTAGTATTATTAGTAAACACGGTGGGTGCAATGAAGTATATTAAGAAGAAGAAGAAAATCCGAACATGGAAAGCTGGCTAAAGTTTTTTCTTCATTAAATTTTTTTTTACCTAGTAAAGAGCAAACCACAGCCCATAGTAATCAAAAGTTGAAAAACGTGTTTTCAAAAAAATTGTCAAGTGAGAAAAAATCGCCATTAGATGCTGATATAATATGGTATAATAACAGACTAGAACCAACAGCCGGGTGAGAAATATAGTTGAAGTAAAATACAGTTACTAATGATGTTCTAATAAACCTTATTTTTTAAAATAAAAAATAAGCTTTTGCGAATATTGTAATTAAATTTTGGAGCCAAGGATTATAATGAAGCCCACCGGCTATCATCATGATAGGTTAGATATTGTTGTATAAATTAAATAAAATCAATAAGTTCTTGCATCTTAATCTTTGAGTATTGAGAATATTAGAAAAGTTATAGAATTCTAAATGAAATCTCGAAGAAACACTTTATGCCCTCCTCCTCCGTGTGCGTAACCTTAAAAATGAATAAAAATTCAACTTTATTAGAAAAATAAGTAAAAATAACCTTAAAAACATGCAAAAATGACTGAACTTCTGCTCTTTTGGAAATAGCTCCAAGATACCTGACTCCACCTCCAAAAATCTGAAACTGAGACATTTCGGAGAAGAACTAAATATTTAAGATGAAATTTCTGCTTGAAAACTCTCTCAGGGGAGGCTAAATGATGAATGAGGCACTGATTCTCCTAGATCCCTCTCCCTCATGATTTTAATAATAGTTCTTTTTGGGATTTGTCTTTGAAAAATATCAATTTTTGTTATTTTCAGTGAAAAAAATAGTTCCTTCTAGATTCATAGTAACTCATTCCCTCCCCCCTATTTTCCAAGTGGTGGTGGCGCACTGACGGCTTTGTGACACTTTTGTGGTGGTCAATCGGAGCTCTCGTTGTGGGTGTTCGGTTGATGTGCCGTCATTTTCATTAATGTCACTTAATTTTCAGGGTTGTCTCCCCCCTTTTTTCAGAACTTGGACATTAAATCACGTACAGGCTTTTACCAAGGACATTAAATCTCGTAGAGGCTTATACCAAGGACGTTAAAACTCATACAGGTTTTTACCAAGAACATTAAATCTCATAAAGGTTTTCACCAAGGACACTAAACCTCATAAAGGCTTTTACCGAGAACATTAAATCTCGTCCCGTATGTAAATAATCCATATCCACCTAATGGTTGAATTTTAGACATGAAAATTATGGATATAATGAAAAATATTAAGTAATCCTATTTATTACATTTATAGGAAACCCCTGAGTATATACAAGAAGGCCAAACCAATCCGGTGAGCTTTTTTGATCGTAGCACTCATGATGGAGATAATTTATGGGCCGAGTTTCTTCTTTGTGATGCTAGCGCCGATTCTACAGATTGTATTATGGAAGTTCATTACACTGAGGATGGGCTGTCATATACTTCAGCTGATTTGGTGAGGAGGGGGCCTTCGGGTGGACTCTGTGTCGAAGATGACGATCGGTTATATGATGACAAGCCCCCTCTGACTAATATAGTGATAATAGAAGATGATGATATTCAAGTAATTGAACCTGACATTATATATTTAAAGACTGTTATAAATATTGATCTGTTAAATGAATAAAGATTAGAATAATGATTTTATTTAAATAGCATGGTTGAAAAAAGGAAATGTTGATTTCATAAGAAAAAAAAACATTACACAGCTAACTTCTATGAATTTTTTTTTAAATCTTTGATAGAAAACTTGGCTGTGGACTGATAACACTCTAAGAGGGTGATCTAATCAATTCGAACTATTCATGTACAGAAGTGTCTGCTGCTGTCCCTACTCTAGGCATATCGAGTATGAAAAAATTAATATAGTAGAAACAAATTTATTTTAAGATTATGGTATAAAACTTATCAAGCATATCGAAAATGAGATTTATCATAAAATGGTATATGAGAGTTCTTCCTGGTCGATTTTTGATTTTTAATATACATTCAATAGAATAACCTCTTATGTTGTCTCTTTAATGGCCACTTTTTCTCGACTCTTAGATCATATTCATCACAATATTTTGTGCTGTATCTTACACTATGTACATCTTTCTTTGATACGCCATTATTGTCTCTTATAGTATATTTTGAGCTACCTCTAAAGAGATATTCCTCTTTTCTCTGTCTCTTCTTTCGATCTTACTTTTCTGTCGTATCAAACCTTGTTTTATACAAGCTTGCTTGCAATCTGTATAAATTTCTCTCCATATCATGTATGATTTTTCTGCTCATTTCCTCCATATTTTTCTCGTTATCCCTGCGTCTACACTGTGTAAGCATGCAGTAGGTTCATGAGAATGCTCAAAATCATGATAATGTCCTTTACATATAGAACAGTCGAAATAAAAGGATATTTCTAACTCAATTTGTTCATTCATGTTATTGCTCTGCGAACTCTAGACTTAGTTTTGTGATGTAAGAGAAATCTTACGTAAGTCCATTGACCTTAGAAATAGGTGTCATTGATCCTGTCCTGTTAGACACTCTTATCCAGCAAAGATGTAAACTTCTGTTCGGAGTAATAGGCTTAGAAACATCAAACAAGTTGACCAACAAACAGAACAGAACCATGAAACAACATCAAACCATATAACCATCAAACAGGTCTAGAAAGAGGTACTTTTAAAGTACTAAATACTACCTAAAGAGCGATAAGTTGAGGAGGGGATGTTCCTTTTAAGTTTTAATGTCGCTCCATACTTTGAGTTAAGAAAAACTTATTTTTTTTATTTCTGAACGTTTTTGAATTAGTGCAGGTTTTGAATTTGGCTCACTGTACATGAGTAACTAAAACGAAATTTGCATATTAATTTTAATTTTTTAAGTAATAATAACGTAAGTTTGATTTTTGTTCCAGTCATTTAAGAATGACTCCTGAATCACACAGGCTGTTTAATAGAATAATAACCTCTTTTAAAAGTTAAAAAAAAATTAGCGTAAGAGCGAGCTATTGAGGAGAGGCAACCCCCCTTATATACGTAAAATTTTCTGTTTATTTTAGGTTTTAATTCTGCTACTTACTTTCAGTTGAAAAAATTTGCTTTTTTATTTAATTTCTGATTGTTTTTTAAATAATGCTGGGAGATCCCGCTTTTCATGGAAATTCTCTTCCCCCATGAAAAATCCCTCCATGAAAAGATCCTTCCACGTAAATCCCTCCCTCCAACCCCCCACCACAAAAAATCCCCCATGAAAACGTCTTTATACTTCCCAATAAACAATACTATATGAAAATAATGGGCAAAGTTCATAACTTGCAGCCCTTCCCCTGTGGAATTTGGGGGATTAAGTCATCCTCAAAGACATAGTTATTAGAATTTTTTACTATACTGAAGAAGATGACTATCTGAAAATTTTGATCCGGGGATATTGCGAAAAAAATAAGCGTGGGAGGGGACCTAGTTGCCTTCCAATTTTTTGGCCACTTAAAAAGAGCATAAGAACTTTTAATTTCAGTTTGAATGAGCCCTCTCATGACATTCTAGGACTACTGGGTCGATACAGTCACTCCTGGGAAAAAAACAAATAAACACTCATCCGTGATCTTTCTTCCGGCAGAAAATGCAAAATTCCACATTTTTGCAGGTAGGAGTTTAAAACACTACAGTAGGGTTGTCTCATACGCTGAATCTGATGGTGTGATTTTCATTAAGATCCTAAGACTTTTAGGGGGTGTTTCTCCCCTTTTATTGAAATTAAGCCAAGTTTTCTCGGGCTCTTAAGTTTTGATGGGTAAGACTAAACCTAATGAAGCTTGTATGTTTAAAATCAGCATTAAAATACAATTCTTTTGATCTATCTATGGTATCAAAGTTCCGTTTTTTAGAGTTTCGGTTACTAGTGAGCCGGGGATCTCCTTACTTACAGTTCGTTACCACGAACTGTTCCACACTTTAAACCTCACACGTGGCGGGATCAACAGTTGGATCACACATTTTATAGTCGCATAGCTGAGCAGTAGCCTACTGTAGTAAATTGTACCACTTCAG
The DNA here is from genome assembly GCF_049724085.1 of Artemia sp. Qi Xiang Cuo. Classification (NCBI taxonomy): domain Eukaryota; kingdom Metazoa; phylum Arthropoda; class Branchiopoda; order Anostraca; family Artemiidae; genus Artemia; species Artemia sp. Qi Xiang Cuo. The sequence continues at coordinate 52,633,065 of NC_142810.1, forward strand.
AGGGAAATAAAATACTGCCAAAGTCAGCAACCGGGATGGAGGGTATTCTGGGAACATGTTCATTCGCTAGCAAAAACAAACAAACAATGCTTTCCTTATCGAACTACGCACTTGAAGACTTGAATCCTCCTGTAAAATTTTGTCAGGACTGTTGGATTTAAAAAATTTTCAGTAAAAATTTCAGCGAAACCACCACTCTTTTTGGGGTGTTTATTTCTTTCTTTTATAAAATTAATAAAAATATCTTGTCCTAATGACTCTTGATTTATTGACTCTAAATTTGTTGAAGTTATTATACATCGAATTTTTATTAAAAGTGAATTGTTTTTTACATACATCTTGTCACCAAACTGTTCATTGTAGAGTTTTGGTTTCTACTGTTAAAGGTCGCACCCTGCTGTTAAAGGTCGTTACTTGTTGCTTATTAGCACGGTCGGTTTAAGAAACGATATCAGATGACAGAGTATTCATATGAGAAATATTTTAGTTTCAGTACTTGAAAAAATAAGTCTGCATAATTGTTTTTAGAAGAACCACCATCATACTAATAAGAATTTATTAGCAAAATTAGGAGAAAGCTCTGACATTATATTTGTTTTAGTCACAGTCTCGGTCATAATGTACACCTGAAAAAAAAATATGGCTTAAAATTACAAGCCAGTCCATAAACTCCATCCCTTCCCCCTCAGTATTTTGCCAGTGATGACTCTGCTTTTGACACTGTGGTTTCAGCTCTTTTTATAGACTTTTTCAATCTTATTTTGTTTATGGACATTTAAATGTAATGAACAAGCCTTTCGCTAATGACTTATGGAGGAAGAAAGGGAACATATCTAATATTTGTTTATATCTGTTTAATGATACAAATAGTGTTAAGCACAATGCTTGTTATTTATCACTAGACAAAAAGGCTTCTTGGCCAGCCAAGTGCTTGAAAAGTGACTGATATATTGAAAGAAAAACTTTCTATTGGAGAACCTATAAAGCTTTAAAAAAAAAATTACCTGTTGCCATTTTATATCCAGGAGAGACTAATTTCAGAATCCCTAGTATCAGCTCATCAATAACACTCTCAGTTTGCTAGCCTTTGTTCTTATGTTTTTCCTTCAAGGATTTCACAGGGCTATCTATATGTCTCCTGTATCTATTGACCGTGTTATTATTTGTTTCAATAATTTTAAGTCAAAATTGTTTAATATTGATGGAATAATTGTTTTTCACCTTCATAATGATTTCAAGGCTTTGATTTGTCATTTCCAGTCATAATTTCAGTTGTGTTTGTTTTAGGTGCGGGATTCCTTTTTTTCATTGGTGTGTCACTTGGTTTCTTAAACATGGGAAAGATCCAACTAATTTTGAAAATATGGACCTACTACGGTGATTTGCTTGTTGAGCAAAATTTTTGAATATTTCCTGCTTCCTTCTTCTTCTTCTTCTATTTAACAGCAGGCGGGCTTTTCAGTAACACTATTTAGCCCTTTTCCTTTTGCTTCACTCTGTGGGCTACAGAGCTACTGGCTTGATTGCCTCATATTTATTAGATATATTCAGATATCTTTCAGCAGATCATTCGACTCAAGGAGTTCAAATATAAGATGATAGATGTCGATTTCTATACTCTGTGTGCAGGTATAGTTGGCTAGGCTCTTGGCTGATAGTGGGATTTTGTGGTGTTTGAAGTATTTTAACAGTTTAGAAAGCAAGGTATGTTGTGCAGACGTCAGCATATTACATTCAAATAGGCAATGGTCAATTGTTTCATTATTCATATTACAATGCCTGCAAAGAGGGGACAGGGGAATTGAACCACTTGAATTAGAAAGCTTATATGAGAATGCAAGGAAATTTAGTCCATTTGTTCCAGAACGAATTCTATGATAAATTTTAGAAAGATACTTATTGGGAAAGGGGGAAAGGATAGGATTAATCTTATTAAAATTAATATCTGATAGCCTCCATCGGTAAATATCTCTAATTGGGATTGGTCTCCCACTTGGCTGGTCAATATTTATAGCATTTTTTGCTATTTCATCAACCTGATGATTACCACTTATGCCAGAGTGGCTAGGAATGTACTGAAAGTAAGTTTTTATGCCACTTGAAGCAAGATTATCAATAATACTGAGACAATGATAAGTGTCAATGTCCAACTTATATTGAGGAGCTGAGGCCAGCAACTCAAGGCTTGATAAAGACTCGGAATAAATGATAATATTATTCGAATTTTCAATCAAAGATTGGTTTTGCTTAAGGTGTTCTAATGCCATGATTATGGCATTTAACTCAGCAGACATTATAGATAAATTATTAAATAATCTCTCGCCCATTGCAATTTTCAGTTGAGGAAGGAAAACACCACTTGCAACCTTCTCATTCATTTTTGACCCATCAACAAATATTTGGAAGTGATTTTTATAGGTAAATGTATTAAGTTCTGCAAATTTTTTCTGAACAAAAGCAATGGGGGTTAAATCTTTATTCCATTTTGAAAATTCAGTATTTATTATGGGAAATGACCAATTCCATGGAGGGGATTGGGGGAAAGTAGGTGCAATAGACTTTGCTGGTACAGGGAACTTCTTTTGAATATTGGCATACTCATCTGCAATACCTCTATACATGGCTGGATTTCTTAACCAATTATGTAATGTGTGTGAGCTATTTGATTCAATTTTTGTAAGATGTTTTATCAAGAGAAAGCTACGTCTCTCCCTTATTGTTGTTAATCCACTCTCCATAAGCAGAAACTTGGTGCTTGTGGGTTTCCTAAGACCAAATATGAGACGTATTATATCATTTTGTGTTGTTTCAATTTTTTGCATCTGGGTCTTTGCACATGCACCATAGACAATGAGCCCATAGTCAATATGGGGTCTTATATGTGATTTATAAAACTGGAGTAAGGTTTTCTCCTTACAACCCCAGGGTGTGGAAAGAAGTCTTTTTAGTATATTTGCTTTTCTATAACATTTTTTTATTGTGTTTGAAATGTGGAGGTGGAAATTAAGTTTATGGTCAAGCATGAGACCTAGGTAATTAATATTATTATCTTCTGGAATAGTTGTTTTATTTAGAGTTAGTTTTGCATTAACATGGTTTCGCTTCCTGTGAAATTGGATTATTTTTGACTTGGTGGGTGCAATGGGTAAATCTGAATGTTGAGAGAATTTTTCAAACTGGAAAAGTGACTTTTGCAGATTTGACTGTGCTATCTGAAAGGTGTTGCCAGATGACCATAGCACCAGATCATCAGCATATTGTAGATTCGTGTGGGGTAGGTTCATGTCCCAGAGATATAGGGCAAATAGGAGGCAACTGAGGACTGCTCCCTGAGGTAGGCCTTTGGATATTGTCTTTTGGGGTGAAGAGGCTGAACCAACACAAACAATGAAACTTCGCACTTCTATGAAGGATTTAATAAATGATACTAGCTTGGGAGGTACTCCAAGGTTTGCAAGTTTATTTAAAAGGATTTGGTGGTTCACATTGTCATATGCTCATTCAAAATCAAGGAAAGCTTCCACTAGGATATTATTTTTTGAGAAAGATTCATTTATTGCATTTGTTAGCAAAATGAAAGCATCTGTTGAGGAGTGGTATTTCCTGAATCCAGTTTGAGTGTGTGGGATCATGTTATTTTTCTCAACAAACCAGAGGAGTCTGTGATAAATCATTTTCTCCATTATTTTCCCCATCACAGGTGTAATCATTATGGGCCTATAAGACTCAGGGTTATCTTTTGGTTTATTTTTCTTTAGGATTGGTAGGAGGGACGAACATTTCCATATATTGGGGAACCTAGAGGATGCCCAAGCGTGATTATAACAATTTAGCAGTTCTTGTTTGTATGAAGGTGTGAGATTCTTTATCCATGTAGGGTGTATATTGTCATAGCTGCTGCTAGTTTTGGACCTAATATGATGTATTGCATTATTCAATTCCTGGATTGAAAATGGATTAGTTATGTACTCGGATGCTGGGCGTGGTTGGTAACTAGGGTTCATAGGAATTGTGGACAGTTTGCTTTGATTATTTGATGTTAGCTTATTAACAAAAAGAGTTGCAAATAGGTTAGCCTTTTCAATATCATTATCATAATGGGTATTATTATGTATAAGCTCATACAGGAGTGGGTTGGGAGAAGTCTTTTTCCCACATATGTGGCTTATGACTTTATGTATAATTGGCTCATGCGTTTCTCTGGAGAGATTATTTGCAAAATTATTCCAGTATTTATATTTAGCATCTATTATAGTCCTTTTTAGATTAGATTCTGCTTGTAATTTTTTAAATATGTTGGAGGTGTTTGTTTTTTTATGAATTCTGTCCTAGCTGCCTTTTTTATCCTCCATTTATTTAGGCACTCATTTTTACAGCACGCTTTAGGAATTTGTTTAGGTAATGTTTTCTTAGGGGTTGTCCTGGGGATAGTATGATTAGCTGCATTTATTAGTAAAGATGTCAAGGCTTCAGCATGTGTGTCAACTGTTGTGTTAGAAATGCATGAACTTTGGGTGAAACTTGTAATTTCATCATTTAGCTTATTTTGGAAAATAGACCAATTTGCTTTAGTGTTGATATATTTGGAAGTATGAGAAGAAGTTTCAGCAGGTTCATTTAGGAGCAAACTATAGCAAAGTGGTCTGTACACAGACTATCAATTTTATTTATGTAAATTTTGTTCAAAAAATTTAAAGACACAATTTGTAGGTCAATTGTGGAGAATTTGGCACTTTTGGGGTTAAAATATGTAATTAGGTTTGGAGGGGTAGCAACAGCTAATTCATTATTATTTGAAATCATATGCTCAATAAATTTTCCAGCTTTATTTGCTGGTTTATTCCCCCACAAAAGGCTGTGGGCATTGAAATCACCACAAATAATGATGTTTTTTAACATATTAGAATTATTTATATAATTAAAGAAATCCTTGGCATCTGAAGTTTGGCCATTAGGGTTATAGAAGCTTATTATGTAGGTTTTTAAATTATTCAGCCAAACACTTATACCAATTACATCAACATCATTTTCAAAATCTGGAAAATTGATGCCACAAAATTTTATATTATTATTAACTAATAAAGCTACACCACCTCCTTTTCTCTCTGAAGATCTATCCTTTCTCAGGATAGTGTATCCCAGAGACTTAATTTGTTGATTTTGGGTTAAATGAGTTTCCTGGAGGCAAGCAATATTAATGGAATTATTATTCATAAATGATATTAGTTCATTTAGCATATTTTCTGTGAGTGATCTTACATTCCATTGGAGTATTGATAAATGTTGTGTTGTTGATTTATTCTTCATATGACTGTGTATCAATGTTCAGCTTTGTTAAAAGTAAAGCAAGATCTTTTTTTGCTTGAATGAGCATATCATCTTGGATGTAGATTTTTGCCAATTCTGCAATAATTTTTGTTTTCTGTAGTTGATGTATGTTCATGGCCTGAACTGCGTTACAGTTTAGAATGAATAAGCATATATTTGGGGATTGCATTTTTGGTAGTGCATCCTGTTTGTTGGTTAAGGGATTGATTCCAGGTAGTGTTTCTGGTTTGTTTCTTCTTGGGAGGGAGGGCCAGGCTGGCCTCATCTCACCAAAAAACAAGGCTTGCTGGCTTGGTGATTCCTTCTGATAGGGATTTGAGCTAGGGGGCTTAGAAGATATTGTTTTATATGGGGTGCTTGATGCATTTGGGGCATTTGACTTGGGGGTTTTGGTTGGTTTCATTACAGGCTTTATTTGGTATTGTTGGGCAGCATTTGCTTCCATTGCTGCAAAGGGGTATGGGATGGCCTTCTCTGTTGATATTTGGAGTGTTAGAGCTCTTTTCTTGTATGCAGGGCATAATGATTTATTTGTAGATTCATGAGGACCTTTGCAATTGATGCATGTAGGCTGGGTGTTTTTGCAAGTTGTCATCTCTTTAGGATGGGAAGATTTACAATTACTACACTCTTGGAGAATTTCATTGCATTTGTTTGTCGTGTGTCCCAGTTTGAAACACTTCTGACACTGAATAGGCTTAGGTTTATATTCCTTGTGTGGTTTGATTTGCCCAAATAGGAATAATTTTTCTGGGATATCAATTTTATCCTTTAGTGTGAATAAGAAGAATCTACTAGTTTTTAGGCCAGTAGAGTTAGGTTTTCCAAGTTGGGTAACATCATCAACTGGGATTGTATTTCAAGCCCTATCTGAGAGGCCTTCTTTTAACTCCTGAGTAGATATCTCTGGGGGAACATTGTAAACTACAATTTTTGTTGGTGATTGTTTCGGGTTCCAATTAGATGCAATAATTGGGATATTCAGAAGGGATTTAAGGTTAATTATTGTATCTGCTGATTTCTGATCTTCTACAGCTATAAGCAGAGATCCATCACGGTTAATGTTAAGAGAGAACATTGATTTTAGCAATTTAAAAATTGCAACTCTTATTGCAGTGATGATTTTTATTTCAAAGGGTGTAGTGGGAGTAATTTGAAGGTAAATTCGTTAGTTTTTGGAGGGAGGATCTTGGGCAGGGAGAGAGGAAATGCTTTTAATTGGGGAGATTTTTTTTCTTTTTTTAGAGCTTCTAGAGAGGACCTCTTGAAACCCATTATCATCATTTATGGTTGCATTAGGACCTACAGTTATCATTGTCCTATTCTCCGAATCGGAGCCATCATTAGAACTTTCAGATAATGTGCTTGACCAGCCAGGATGGGTATCTTTAACTATGGAATTTGATTTGGGATCTGGGGGGACGTTTTTTTTTGGAGGACTTCTGAACATTTCCTATTGGAAAAATCTTTAAACACAAATATAAAAAAAAAATAAAAAGGGAAAATAGATGATATAAAACCGTCTGCACTATAAAATGGGAAGGATAAAAACCACAATATAGCCCTGAGGATGACTTGAGCAGGATAGGTTTGGTACAACTACTGATTAGAAGCGATAATAATCAAGAAAATATATTTCGATTTTCTTGTACGGTTGCTGTTGCTGTTGCTTCCTGAAATTCATCCAAAAGTCGATTATCTACCGAACCAATTTGGGTTTAAACCCTTGATAGGGTGACAACATGCATATTGAGTTCTTACTTCTGTATTACTTCAAGGACAAAAAGATGGATCTGAAGTGCATTAGTGCACGTTAGATGTTTTAAAAGCATTTGAATCAGTTTGTCCTAGCCAATTGTGGCATTCTCTTTCCCAGCTTGGAGTTAATTCGTCTGTTATACTTGTTCTTCGTTTGCGGTATGCTGATTCATATGTTTGACTCTGACTCTGGTCAAGATACACCTTTTTTGATAATATCCCCATTCGTTCTGAATTTAGATAAAAGAGGGGTGGTTACCTTATCCTTTTAATGTTGGTTCATACCCTGTGTTAAATAATATTTTTCCGTTTTGCTTGAAGAACCTAACTAATTTGTCTTATATTGCATATGCAGGTTATCTGTTACTTATTAGCCGTTCAAAGTTTTAGCCTATTCAGGTCGACTCTGTTTGTTAATGAGCTGTTTGAAAAAATTGATTATGTGCTTACGGCTGAAAAGTGTGAATTTAAGTTTTTAATCCCGAACAGCGAAGTTGTGGTCAAAGTGGGGTTCTTTTTCAGTTAAGCTAGTTCCTGTGTTCGGTCTAGCACTTCGGTGTAGACTTGAGAAGATCTGTGATCCCCGTCCTGCACGGGTATCCGGGATCATTGTTTTTCCTGAGGCAAAAATAATTTCGATGATTTAAATAACATGAAAATTGGAACTTGGAATGTTACGACGTCAAAAAATGACCATCGTATCGACATTTTGACTGATGAACTCAGACGATTCGATCTGGACTTATTAGGAGTTAAGAAAATCATATCCCAGGGATAGGAAGCATGAAATTAGGTGATATAGAGTTGTTATCTCAGGGAGGAAGGAAGGGGTACATAGACAGGGAGTAGGGCTCATGATGAATAAGGAAGCTGCTAAGTCTTATTTAGGCTGGGAATGTATTAAAAATAGAATTGCTCATTTTATGACCAAAAAGTTCAGGGCATCAGTTATAGTAGTATATGCCCCTGTAGAACCGACTGAGGGAGATACAAGTGACTCAGATGAATTTTACTTAAGGTTACAGGAACAAATAGACAGGGTCCTAGGTAGAAATCTGATGTTTTTACTAGAAGATTTAAACGCCCAGGTAGGTATAAATAGGGATAGATGGTATGCTTTCCTTAGACCTTAGATTCACCTGTGCCTCCAGAGGCACCCAGGGCATCAGTAAGGAGCCACCAATCTTCCCGCCGGTTTGCTGCTGCAAGTATGTCCTCCCACTGAGGTTGGATTGATGTGTGCAGCTTACGGAGATCTGTCTGGTACGTTCAACGCAGGGTGTTTCTGGGTCTGCTCCTGCGGCGTGGACCCGATGGCTTCCAATAGAGCGCTGCATTTGGTAGTCGGAGATTTTCCTTACGTAGTACGTGGCCAAGGTATCTCCATCGGTGGACTCTTATGATATATGTCACAAGAGGCTGGCCAGTCTTGTCACGGATGGATTGGTTTGTTATTCTCTGCTACCAACGGGTGTTGAGAATTCTTCTGAGACATGTGTTTTCGAAAGCAAGTATTCTTCTCTCTTGTTCCTGGTTCAAGTGCCAGGTTTCGGCTGCGTAAAGCAGCACTGGCATAACTTTGCTATTGAAGAGTCGTAACTTTAGCCGTATAGAGAAGCTTTGGGACCGGCATACTTTCCGTAATCTAGTGAAGGCCTTATTGGCTTGGCCGATTCTTGTGAGCACTTCTTTTGTGGTCAATCCGGTGCTTTCTATTATGCTTCCTAGGTATTTGAAATGGACGACTTACTCTATGTGTTGGTCTCCACAAGTGATGCTCAGCGGTGAGTCTGTGGTAGCCATGCATTTTGTTTTCTCATTATTTATATTCAAGCCGACCTGGCCATCTCTGTCCCTCACTTTGTCAAGGAGTTCTTGAAGTCTTTGCTTGCATGATTCTAGGACGGCGCTGTCGTCAGTGAAGTCTACATCACTGAGGCGTGTTTCTGGATTCAGCTGGATTCCGTCTGTGCTTGTACTTCGCAGTATGTAGTCAATGACGATTACGAAAAGTAGCGGTGGCAAGACGCAACCTTGCTTAACTCCTGACATAATGCGGAAGAAACACGTTTGGCCATCTCGGGTCTTTACACAGTACTCGCTATCTTCGTAAAATGCAACAATCAGTGAAACTATCTTTTCAGGGATTCCGTAATGCAGTAGGATCTTCCTCAGACTTTGGTTGTCTACTGAGTCAAATGCCTTCTTAACATCGATGAATATCATATAGATTTTGGAGCGCCATTCTCTGCTTTCTTCGTCAGTAGCCGTAGGGTAAATATCAAGTCTGCGCATGAACGGTTCGGTCTGAATCCATGTTGCTCGTCGCGAAGGTGGCTGTCGAGCTGCGAGCTGATTCTCTGCAGTAAAATGTGCGTCAGCAATTTGCTAGGTATGGAAAGCATGCAGATTCCTCGCCAGTTGCCTGGGAAGGACGCATCGTCTTTCTTAAAGATCCTCACAAGCGGGCTGCGTTTCCAATCCGAAGTTATTTTGGCGGTCATCCAGATTACTGCGAACAACGCTGTCCAGAACTTGAGGCAGGTCATAAAAGTGGCTTTGATCATTTCCGCGGATATCCTGTCTTCGCCAGGCGACTTCCCATTTTTCAGCTTCCTTGCTGCTGCTATAATTTCAGTGGATGGCGGCAGATCCGTGCTGATATCTAAGGAAAACAGTGTTGTTGCTGGGATCTCTGGGGGATCCTCTGGGTTAGGTCTATTCATTAGCTTCTCGAAGTGACTGGCCCAAACTTCGTTTACGTCAGACTGCTGTGTTATCTGGATGGCCGAGGGGTCTGTTACTGGCCCATGTTAAATAGAGGATTTCTTTCCAATAATCTCATTAGTGGTTTTATAGACGGCTCTTGAATCACCTCTCTCCGCAGCCTCTTCTGCCTGCGCTGCTTTTTGCTCCAGCAGGTTTCTCTGGTCTTTTCTGGCACTCTTCTTTACCTCTTTATCTGCGGCTCTATATTCATCGTTTCTTAGGATCTGTTGGTCGGGGGTTTGTCTTTGGATAAGCGATGCTTTTACTTTTTTCCTTGTCTCTATGAGTTCCCATATTTGGTCAGATAGCCACTGGTCTTTTGGGCTCCTGCGGTACCCAATGGTGGCTTTCGCGGCATCGTGAAAGCACAAATTTATGCTTTCCCAGTGTTGATTGCTATCAGCATTATCTAGAAAAGACAAGGCTTCAAATCTATTCCGCATCTCTAGTTTAAAGGTTTGGTTGAATTCTCTCAACCTCAGTTTCTCCGAGTCAAAGACTGGGTTTAAGGGAGCCTTATTTGCTTTTCTATTTCTTTTCAATTTGAGGCGGATTTTTGCTGCCATCAGATTATGATCTGAGCCAACGTCAGCTCCTCTATATCCCCTTATATCAAGTAAGCTTGATCTCCACTTCCTGCTCCAAAGACAATGGTCAATCTGATTTCGGGTGTGGCCATCGGAAAATATCCAAGAATATTTGTGTACATCCCGATGAGAAAATAGGGTACCTCCGATTACTAGGTTGTTAAGGAGCGCGAAGTCGATAAGTAGTTCTCGTTTTTCGTTTCGCTGGCCCAGGCCATGCTCGCCGAGAACCTCTGGGGAAAACGATCGGTCATTCACTACTTTTGCGTTAAAGTCTCCTAGAAAACATGCCATGTCATGCCGTGGTATGTCGTTTGCCACGGAGTTGAGAGCTCTGTAAAATTCGTCTTTTGCTTCGTCGGTGGCGTCATTGGTGGGTGCTTAGCATACTATTACTGACAGTTTCACATGCGTGCCGATGAAGCGGGCTTTCAGGATGCTAGGTGACACCGGTGTCCACTGTAGTAGAGCTTGGGAAGTCTGTTTTGTCATCATTAGGGCTACTCCGTATTCACGCTTTTGCTGCGATCCAATTTGTATAATGGTCATATCTCCATCCGGTTTATTTGATCCAGATCCTAGCCATCGAACTTCTAACAGAACCAGAAGGTCGAAGTGGTAATCGTTCAGTGCTCTTAGCACTTTTTCAGTCTTGGAGTCTTTAGACATTTTGCAGACGTTCCAGAAACCAAATTTGAGGTGTTGTTTCACATTCATAAATCTTGTCCGTGCTCATGCAGAGGTCGTCATCAAAAGGGGGTTCGAAAATCCGAGGCTGAAACTTGATGTTTCGGTTGCAGTTAGGATTTATCCCAAGGGCAGGCCCTTGAGGTAAATTTTTTGCTGGAAAAGAAAACAGCAATTGATACAGACTTTTGCAATCTTGTAGGTATAACAATCTAGTTATAACCAATACGGTGTTTCGTCATAAAATGGCTCATAAGTCAACATGGTATTCACGTGATGCTAAGACATCAAACCTTATTGATATGCCATAGTAAACCAAAGACTGGCAGGATCAATACAAGATGCTAGGGTATATAGTTGTGCTGCTATTGATGTTAAAAGTAAAGATCACCATCTAACAGTGTCAAGGATTAATTTAAAGCTGAAATTGTGGAAGGGTAACTACCTCCCGGGACTTTATTATGTTGGTAGACTCCAGGATGAGAATTTCAGAGAAACTTTCCAGGAACAGTTGAATACTAAACTTAAGAGTTTAAAATTTGATAATGTGGAAGATGGTTGGAATAATTTTTGAAAAATAATTTCTGAAGTTGCTGAAGATGTCTTAGGGAGAAAAGCTAGGACTGCATCTAAGAATATTAGTGAAAAAGCTTCATGTTTAATAGAAATAGCTTGCACAAGAATTATCTGAGTGATAGATCATATGAAAATAAAAGGAATGGAAAGTAAGTGGAGAAATCAATTAAATATGAACTAAGGAGGTATTGAAGTAGAGGCCATGGATAAAATTGCAGAGGATCTGGAAGATGCAGCTAGAAAGCATGATAGTAAAATATTGTACTAGGATGTTAATAAATTGAGAGGGAGCAGTCAATCCGGATATGGCCCAGTTAAAAATAGGAACGGGGCCACTATTAGCGATAAGGAAAGAATTAAAGATAGATGGCAGAGCATTTTGAGAATTTTCTAAGCCAAAATAGAGTTGCAGGAAAAGATATAAAAGAAAATGAAAAAGTTTGTGATACCTTGGATGTAAAGGGAGATTTGTTTTTTGAGGAAGAATTAGCGACAGTACTAAAAGGATTAAAAAAAATATTGCTCCAGGTGCTGATAGGGTTGTAAATGAGTTTCTTAAATATGGTGGCTTTGGGGTTAGAAATAACTTACTGAAGATTATGAATATGATTTTTCAAAAAGGGGAAGTACCTAACAATTTTAGGAAAACCTTAATTAAGCAACTTTTTAAAAAATGTGATAAAAGTGAGTGTGGTAATTATCGAGGCATTAGTCTGGTCTCTGTAGGTAGCAAATTACTTAGTAATATGATACATTTTAGACTGAGAGATATCGTAGACAAACTATTAAGAGAATAACAGTGCGGTCTTAGAAAAGGTAGAGGTTGTGTCGACCAAATTTTCACTCTTAGGTTAATAATGGAGAAGTGTCTGAGCTGTCAAACACCTTTCGTCTTCAGTTTTATAGATTAGGAGCAAGCCTTCGATTCTGTTGATAGAAGAGCTTTGGTAAAAGTTTTATCCTTGTATGGTATACCAGACAAATACAATAAAGTGATTAGTGCTATGTGCGAGAATAACACTGCTGTGGTTAAGGTAGGAAGCAAGGTTTGCAGCTGGTTTTGTATTAAATCAAGAGTTAAGCAGGGTTGTGTTCTATCCCTCTTTACTTGGATTATTTTGATGGACTTTGTCTGAAGAAGCACTGGAAAGGCAATTGGAGACCACGGAATCAAATAGGGAGGAAAAAGTCCCCTGGAATTAATTGTGCTGATAATTTAAGCATCCTAGATGAAAGTGTGACCAAAATGAATAAATTTGTAGAGGTTTTGCAAGTTCAGAATGCTAGAATAGGTTTGAAAATTAATGTTAGTAAAACTAAGTCACTAAGTCTAGGAATAAGTGAAGATGAAAAGGTGACGTTGGGTAATGAAAAGAATGATCAGGTGGGCAGCTTTACTTACCTTGGTATTATTATTAGTAAGGATGGTGGAAGCAGTGAAGATGTTAAAAGTAGAATAGCCAAGGCTCATGGTGTTTTTTAACAGTTAAAAAAAAGTATGGAAAAATAGGACGATAAGTCTGCAAACCAAGATTAGAATATTAGAAGCTACAGTGATGAAAGTGGTCAAATAAGGTTCTGAAGCATGGGTGCTCCGAAAAGCGAATGAATATTTGCTGGATGTTTTCCAGAGAAATTGCTTGAGGATTGTTCTGGGTACCTGGCTGACCGACCGTATTTCAAACAATAAGCTACACAAAAAATGTGGTTCAAATTCAAATTCACTTTATTTTTTTCTTAATATTCTTGTTAACAACAAAAATAACAGCGGAAGTCAAACAATTTAAAAACACTTACAAAATTAAATTATTCAAACTTGATTTATTTACAATTTTTCTGGGTCACCATTGTAGTGTTTTACGAAGTATCGACCAAATTACTTCAGGTAGCGCTCGGATGAGTGGATCGGCGGTCGTTCCAGCTTTGCTGCGTTTTTCGTTATTTCTCTGAGCCTCATAGAATGTTGAGTTTGGCGCGCCTCAAAATCCGGAAGTAGATCGCGGTATGTTTCAAAGTCGAGGATTTTTCGTCCAAAGTCCATGACCAGTGTGTGCCTTCTCTCTTTGAGGGGCTCCAACTTCAGAACCTTGAGGCTCATCTCATAGTCAACGTAACTACTCCCCAGTATTATTTTGCAGGCCCTTTTCTGCAACCCTTCTATTTTGTCGCTTTGATCTATGGTCAGTACGCTGTGCCACACTGGGCAGGCATATTCAGTGAGAGGTCTAATGTAGCATTTTTAGCATACAACCATGATCTCAGTTTTGATCCCAAAGCGGCGAAGGTAGGCAAAAGATTTTAGAAGGAAGGCGGTCTTCGAGGCGATTGACGATACGTGGGTGTTCCATTTCAGATCGGCAACCAGATGGACACCCAGGATCTTCACCGTTTTCTCGCTCTCTTGGGCTATAATGAAAGAAAGGTTGAGGTGCCTAGGGAACATTGTGTGAATGAAGGATAACAGATTACCGAAGATTGTTCTTTTCGGCCAACTGTCTAGGGCTAAACGGAAAGCAGGTCGTCCTCGACTGGGGTGGGAGGACGTCATGAAGAAAGATTGAAAGGAAATGGGAACTTCGTGGGAGGATGAAAAAAGAGAGGCTTTGAATAGATTGGGATGGAGGAGGAACGTGCGTAGCTCTGTTGGCCTCAGGTGGCTTCGTGCTGTGGTGAGTTGTTAGTAGTAGAAGTAATTTTTAACGTTCAATTGGCGATTTCAATTAATTCTGTTGCGTTCAATAGCGTTTATTAAAACTACAAATAAGAAGTGTGTAATAAAGCAAACCTTTGGTCCGTGGCTTTGAGTAGTTTCAACCCAACCCAGAAAGAAGAGATGCAAATGATCTAAATTCAGGACGTACGCCTCGATTTTCTACAGTTGATTGGAGCGAGGCATAGCATTACAAAAGAGCAAACTAAAACAATAGATGGCGTTTTTTAATCGTAACAAATTCAATATTAATTCGCATGGGTTTACAGATTATTTAATGATAAAGAGGTTGGGTTTATTAGTTTTGTAATGTGGTGAATTTGAGTTTCAAACTATCATTGATTTGTTTTTTAAGTCAGATAACTTTGAGATAGCCTAGCTAATCAAATAGACCTTCAAAATGAAATTTCATCTTGAGTCCAACTATTTTGTATTGCTTTGGTAAAACTTTGAAGCAGTAGCCTATGAAGAAAATAGTAATATATAGAGAATTCTGTGGACATTCCCCCAGTACTGAGTTTGGTCAATATCTACAAAATCATATTATTGAGTTAGGCCTAGGACTAAAGTGAATACACAATTTGATGCCTTTTTTTTTTATGCTGATTAGGAATATAATAAGCATTTCTATAGGAAATGAATTTCAGCCCCCCCCCCCTCTAGATGCCCATTCCGGGTTCGGTTAGGTATAGCCTATATAGGGGGGGGCTGAAATTCATTTCCGATAGAAATGCTTATTATATTTGTAATCAGCATAAAAAAAGGCATTGAATGGTGCATTCACTTTACTTGAAACTCAATAATATGATTTGGTATATATTGACCCTGAGTTTTGGTCAGGGTAAAATTATAGACAAGCTGCTTTTTACTATCTTGTAAAGGGGTTAGGAAAATGAAACTCAGTAATGAATTCAGGGCCAAAAATATGCTTTAGGAAGGGTATTGTCAAGCTACTGTGTTAACCCTCTTCAGACTTCAAAGTCTTAGAAATTGGGGAACAAGTATGAAGAAAGACCTGTAGAGAAGGAAACATGGTAGTATTAAGAATAACACATTTTCCATGCAGTTCTTTATACTTTATCCCAACCCTCTTAATGAGCAGATGTATAGCCAAAATTATACATTTCCAACACATTTTGTCCAATACATTCTATTTCTCTTTAGCACAACAATATCATCACTTAACTTTCCACATGGGGACAGAATAAAGTCCTTATGGGCATCTGGCATTTCAATGGACTTTGGAGGGTTTTTCACAACAACCAAGTAGGGTAATGCAGTGGAAGGCTGCCTCAAAATAAGATTTGCTGCCTGCAAAATTGGAGCCTGTTTTTGTCTATTCTGTAATGCTATCTGACTTTCCACACATCTGGTTTACTTTAGTTGTTACACAAGTGCCAACTGAATTGGCACACTGGGTACTTCCTCAGGCTCAACTGCATTGGCTGCCTTTCTTAAATTGTGTAGATTTTCAGAATCCTTGTTAGCTGTTCTCATTCTACCCAGTGTGCCAACTGAATTGGCACACTGGGTACTTCCTCAGGCTCAACTGCATTGGCTGCCTTTCTTAAATCAACTGCATATAGACTGCCTTTCTTAAATCCTGTAGATTTTCAGAATCCTTGTTAGCTGTTTTCATTCTATCATTGTTTCCAAATTTCTCAAAGGAAGTGCACATTTTCTTTGCTTCAATGATAGATTCACACCTGAAAAACTCTACTGCTCTATTCATGTATACCTCTGCTAATGATTAGGAAATATAGTTCAATAGTGGGTTCCAGACAAGTTCAGCCACATTCATACATTTAACCAATAAATAAGTTTAAGTCCAAGCTGAATTTCATTAGCACCAATCTCTATTCAATTATTGCATAAATATTAACCTACGATTTACTGTCCCAAGGGAATTTGAAATAGCCAGCAAAACAGTAATTTACTTATGAAAATAAAGCCAAAATGAGAGTCCACAGGGAAATTTCACAGGTTGAGCAAGGTTAATCCTTAAAAAACTGGGATTAACACAACAAAACCTGAATCAATATTGTTTTGACTCAGTTGATTTGGTTTTTGGGCATGCAAGAAATGTTAGCTACAATCACTCTGCATATTATGAAATAAGAATTGTTTTCAGTACTTGTATGATACAGCAACCACATTTTGTTCTTGATCTGTAATAAAATTGGTTTTCTGTGTGTAGACCTACTTTGAGATAATCAGCTTAACATGAATGAGATAAACTACTATGCATATATTTTTTAATTTAATATTTAGAGTTAGTTAGGTTAGGTATTTAATATAATGATGATGATTTATTTATAACCCATTTACGTTGGAAAAATAGTGGAGTAATAAAGAAAAGAAAGAAAGAAAAAATTCACTACAAAAATGACAAATAAGTAACTAAACAAAAAATATCAAATAGCACTAAGCAACCAGATCAGGCAATGATGAGAGCCCATCCTTAAGCATGCATCAGAAGTAGTTACATGTTGATGCTGGTGCAGAGTATGCATAATATCAGTAGCACCAAACCGAACAATTATTTTTCTATTAGGGTAGGAAGGTGGCAAATAAAGAAGAAACTTGCAATACTTGAAACAATAAATGAGGATTATATTCAGATCACTTTCTTGAAACAGAGGGTAAAGTCCAGACACAAAAAGTATAGCATGATCACAAAAAGTTGAGTAAAATTTAGTGAGACCATGCCTATAATGCATTCTGGGTGGCCTGATTTCCATAATTCTATATTGTAGTTTCTATGATTTTGCTAATATAGAACTATATCTTCATCTTATTTGGTTATATTTCAATATGATTACCCTAACTTCACTTCTTGAGTGTGATTGTTCAGGTTACAAAGTGTGGTTGCTATATCATACAAGGACCTTGTTTTCTTAACATGTTTCCTTCTCAACAGCTGGTAAACTAGGCTTAAACTATATTTTTTTCTATAGGCCTACATAGACACAATGTTCCTAACCATGGACATTATTTATAGGGTTAGATAGTTGGAGTTGGGTGATAATTAAGACCAGGCTAATTGGGATTGACTCTCTACAATGTTGGAAAATTTTTGGTTTTCTAATATTTGGATTTAGACAAAGGTTGCCCCTACAGCCCTGCTTTCTTAAATAAAATTCCTACATTTCAGAACACCTTTCTTCAATTAAATCTGTATTAGGTTGAAAGTGTCACATCCTGTCTCCAAGATTGGAAGGCATTTTCCAAGATCAGGGTCAAGTTTTATATTGGCATTCAATATAAACAATCTACTGTTTTCTATAAGCATATTTCAAAATGTAAGTGTTGTACATAGTTTAATCAAGCTAATCACATACTTAGGCTTTAAAAAAGAACTCAACAAATACAATGGTGAAACAATCCTGGGTACTTGTCTATTATATGAAACACACTCGAAAAGTGAAGTTCGGTGAATGCTAATGAAATAAAACAAAATTATCATGAAAATATAATAGTTTATAAATAAGTTTGGGCTATATATTTGCACATTAGGGGTTGGGGGGGGGGGGGGGTTTAAAGCATAGCATATATTAAATGCATAACCAAAACAAACCCATTTTAACCTAAACAAACCCATTTTAACCTAATGAAAAACAATGATGAAAATATAATACTTTATTAGCAAAATTGTGAAAACTACAACTTGGAAATGTGCTCCCAGAATGCAGAAATGTCCTCAAGAATTGCATTAAAATGTACTTGGCCTTCTGCCTTTACTGCCACCCACCACATGTACTCTACTAAGTATGAATGCAAATGATGGTGGGGTGTACCTTGGTGCCATTTGCTCTTCCACTTTGTGGATCCCCATATTCTCTCTACTTTTTGGATAGAGAGGCCGGTTTCTGGGTCAAAAAAGTTATTTTGTGGTTCACTTTCAAATGAGTGAAACCTGCTTTTTCTAGCTCAGTTGTGTTGTTGCCCTTCCAACAATCTGAAATGATTCTTGAACATCCATCATGATACACTATATTCTGTCACCACTCAAAGCAAATTAACCAGTGTCCTCAAGAATTGATTTAACAATGAACTAAAATGAACTAGGTCAAGAATTGCGTTAATAATGAACTTTTCTTTGTCTTTGAGACATTCAGCCAATGCTAAAGCTCCAAATTTAATAGATCCCAAATGATCTTCACAATTTTGCTAATAAAGTATTCTATATTCATCATATTTTATTGTCACCAAAGTTCACTTCTCAAGTGTGTTTTATATACCGTAATAGACAAGTACCCAATCATGTCTCTAAATAGTATAATAGAGCATTTATAATAAGTTAACTATTTTTGTGGCAATTAGCCATCTTTTCAACCATATTACATAACAATCCCAGTACTACAAAAGCTCTTAGTCTTAGACAAGTATAATGATCAAATTCTATGTTTCTTAAACATGAACAACCAGTTCCTAATTTTTGGACATGCTGTATATAGCCTAGTATAAGATAGTTTTGACTGACTGACTAATTGTTAGAAAACTATATTTTTCAATATTTAGATTTAGACAAAAAAGTTCCCTCTAATGCCTAGCAAATTTAAGTATTACTATTCTGCTTCACAAAATTTTTCTTAAGTTAAATCTGTTCAAGATTGAGTTTGTTTGGGATTTAGAGAATTTGCTCTAACCTTAGGATTGTGTGTTAAAGAATAGCCAGCATTTTCAAAGGTTAGGCTCCGACTTTAAAAGTATGTCCAAGATAAGACTCTACCATTGACTATCATCATATTTGGAATATTCAGCATTGTTGCTTTACCCTGTGGCTATCATAACAACTGCATCTCAACCCCCCAAGCCCCTATGAAGGCCAAAATAGTCATATACTAGCTTAAGTATAATTCCAGATTGAGCTTCCTTGGGACAAAGCTTCTTCATAAAATTTGGGTAGTATCAAGATTCTATATTTTATACTCTTTTCATATGTCATTGTCATATCTCTGTGCCATCATATGTGCCACAGTGCCACCCCTCTGGTGCTTCCATATATGGCTCTAACAATATATATTATGCCTTGTGATGTGTTTTATTCATCATAAAATGGTGGCTCTTGTCTTTACTTGGTAAAATTTAGTCATGCCAGGCAAGAGTTCCCTTAATGACTTAAATAAGAATCATGGATAAAATATTATTTAAAGGTTTTTTTGAACTTCAATTGTTTTTTTTATGGGAAAGAAGAGAAAGACCACCTTTCTGAGTTTTGTAGTAGCTAAAATGTTGAGGTTTAGTCTTTATAACTGGTGATTAATTCTATTAGGATTTGAATAGGCTAGTAGCCACCTAGGCTATTCAAAGTTTCTTTCATCAGAAATTCATCTTTTACTTAGAGGAGGATTAGGAGGCTCTTTAAACCAACCTCTCCATCCTGTGTGAGCCTGTTCCTGTAGGCAATAAATTTCAATCTCATATAGAAAAAGTTAGTTCACTACACATACCACTAGATTCAATCCATGCTCCAAGAATCTTCATAATAAAATGAAAAAGAATATATTCTCCTAAATTTGTGACTGATGTAGAATAGTTAATTTCAGTGCAGCCAATATTAGCTTGATTTCTGGCTCCATGATTTATTATATAAAAAAAAATCAGGAGAACATCGTCTTTAGAATTGCTAACTGAATATCTTGCTATTTTACATAAACAAATAACAAAACAGAAAATACATACAACAGCTGTGTGGCCAGATGGCAAAATTCTGATTAACACAGATTTACTAAGAGTAATGATTACTTCTACTAAACTTTTTATTTCCCCCAAAAAATAAAATTCTTTAACTGGAGGCTATGATATTTCTTGTAAGTGGTGCTTAAGTCCCTTCAAAATTTGAAAGTTGCCACAGGAAGTTAATTTAATAAAAATTCAGTTTTTCCTTAGGAAAAGGGGCTCTTCAAACTAACCTCAGAAGGTTTCCCCATCCTGGATGCCATTTTTTTGCTGAGAATGAACTTGACATAAATATCAGTGCAGCTACCATTAGTTTGCTCCGGCTCCATTAACTTTTCTAAAAAAAAATCCAAGAGAACATTACATTCAGAATTTGTGATTAAGTATCTTGATATGTTATAAAAAGGCAGCTCTGTGAGCAGATGGCAAAATATTAAAATTCTGATTAAAATAGACATATCACTTATCATTTCTTAAAATGTTTTTTTTCTAGGAGAAATAAATTGTACAAAAGGAGATTATGAATGAAAGTGACAGTAATGTGGCTGATCTGTCCAACATGGAAAAAGAAGATACACAACCATCAAGTATCAGTTCTACTTTAACCCAAGAATTCAAAATCAAAGATGAGTCCAATTGTCCTGGGGTTAATGAAAGTAAAGATGGTGGTACTTTTATGAATAAGGTTAACACCATAGATGATATTTGCTTTAAAGATGAAAACGTAAGTATTATATTTCCTCTTCTTCATAAGAAAAGCACCTGGAATCCTAAACAGGCCCTTTTGGCTTCCAAAAGGACCTGGCTTGTGGAAATTGCAAGTACTCAAACTGCCTGCTCCTAGCAATTTAAGGCTTAAGGAATATCTGGTACCAATATGGCTATGACAAAACTCTGAAGACTTTGATCACATATACAGTGACTGTCATTAGCAGATATACTGTCATTGACTGTCATATACAGTGACTGTCATTAGCAGATATACTGTCATTGACTGTCATATACAGTGACTGTCATTAGCAGATATAAAAGTAATACAATCAAAACCGACTATATTTCTACCAAACAAGATGATTACTTATTATATCTGGGCGGCGCCCACCCGCCCAGAGTCTCGGGTAAGTGACCCAAAAATTTAAAAAATGTGTGAAAAATTCAAATTTTTTTCGGAATGTGGGGCTAAGCTTAGGCAACGAATAGGTACTATTTGAAAGATAAAAATGGCTTTAAACGATTGTTTTGCCGGTTATTTCAAGCAAATTTATGGTCCTATGTCAATTTTAAATTCTTGGTCAACCTTTTTAAGACTATAGGTGGGTGAGTGTGCCTTGTTTGCCTCTTTTTTAAATTCTTGATCAGCATGCCTAAGACTCTAGGCAGGCATGCCTTTCCAAAAACTAACCTGACAAGTATGTGTCCAATAAGAGAGTCATTCATACTCCTGCCATTTACCCGTGCCTCTACAATTACGTGCCTCTTCTCTGTCTACAATTACTCAGCCCAGTCTTGATGCAACCTATGCAACCGATTGCCCAAAATACTTGATAACTTCAATTCAAAAAAACAAGTTTTTTCAACTGAAAGTAAGGAATAACATTAAAACCTAAGACAAACAGAAATTGTTACGTATATGAGGGGATTCTCTCCCTAGTCAAAACCTTGCTCTTTACGCTAAAGTTCGAATTTTGTTCGAATCACAAATCTCTGAATCACAAAGGCCGTTTAATTAGAATAGATAGCTCTTTTGAAGGTACTAAAAAAACTTTAGCGTAATGAGCGATGTATTGACTTTGGGGCGAACCCCCTCATATACGTAATAATTTCTGTTCATAGTTCTAATTTAAAGACTTTTGGTTTGAAAAGGGGTTCAGTATGTAGGAAAAACATCTAGGAAGCTAACGGTTTGATGAGAAGTTTTATCTGAAAAGGGTACTAAACTCCGATTTTCCGAAATTAGAGCATTTTCTCCAGCATATTCGACACAACAAAAAAGTTACCTTTTTTCGATCCAAGTTGGAATACAATTCGACACGTATTGAAATACTTGAGGAATACCTTTGGGCGGAACCTGGTGTATTCGACGCGTATATTCTTGTTTCTTTGTTTTTCTTCAACTTCATTTGATGTATAAAAGTATAAAACACTATTCAAAAAGTAAAAGTAATATACCTAATAAAATTGTTTTAAGTATGTAGTATTTAGTATAACAAAATTGGTTTAACAAATTTTAATTTACATTATTAAATACAAATAGTAGCCTATTTAGTATAACAAATTTAGTATAACAAAATTGTTTCACTAACATTTCGGAAGGGATAGGGTCTAGGAAAATGGGAGTGGATTTCAAGAAATTTTAAAATGTTTATTGCTATTATATTTGATTTTGTGGATTTTATTTTCATATGCAGATTCTTAGCTTCATCCAAAACATAGGTTAGGATTTTTTTTGGTGTGGGGGGGGGGACTTTTGATATTTCTATGAGATGGTTCTAGGCGATTTTTTTTGTCAATAAATAACCAAGTAACAGCGGTTTGAACGGTTCCATTGTAACTGAACCCCAAGCAACTGAAACCCCGTTTAACCGAACCCCCGTGCAACTGAACCCCCGTATAACCGAACCCCCGTGTAACTGAAACCCTGTGCAACTGAACCCTCGTGCCTCTGAACCCTCAAGCAACTGAATCCCCTTTAACTGAACCCTCGTGCAACTCAACCCCCGTGCAACTCAACCCCATTTAACTAAACCCCCGCATAACTGAACCCCCGTGCAACTGAACCCCCGTATAACCGAACCCTCGTGCTACTGAACCCTCATGCAACGGAATCCCCTTTAACTGAACCCTCGTGCAACTCAACCCCCGTGCAACTCAACCCCATTTAACTAAACCCCCGTGTAACTGAACCCCCACGCAACTGAACCCCCGTGCAACTGAACCCCCGTATAACCGAACCCCCGTGCAACTGAACCCTCGTGCTACTGAACCCTCATGCAACGGAATCCCCTTTAACGGAACCCTCGTGCAACTCAACCCCCGTGCAATTCAACCCCATTTAACTAAATACCCGTGTAACTGAACCCCCATGTAACTGTAACTGTGTGTAACCATGTGACCATGTAACTGTTCGTAAACAGAACACAACTGATGAGCGAAAAGTGATGCAAGATAGGGGTAATACCGAACTCTCAAGCTACCATTCTTGGGAGACATCTGACAGTTTATAAGTGACCATGGAATTCCTGTGTTGTTTTAAAGTCACTTTTCTGTGAATAGGCAGCGTGGCGGCAGAGTGCACCTGGCGACAATAAATCACATCAGTCCAGTTTTTGTCAGGAAAAAATTACTCAGTGATAATTTATTGCTCCCGCTAGCATTATGCGCTTCTAGGTCTGGGCCTAGGGACCTAGTGGTAAATCCAGGCCTGAGCGTGCACATATTTCCTTTCGGTGAATTGACTTTCCCTTTAAGCACTCTCTGAAAGTTCCAACTTAATACACAAATCCCTTTTTGAGATACGCCATTTTGAAAATCTGCATGCACATAGTGTCTTTTGATTTAGTTGAAGTTCCACCTCAAATAGCTCATTCTCTCAAATTTTCAACTTGATATGCATAGCCTATAGTGCTAGTTTAATAGTAGCAGAGGTCTAATAGGAGCAGCAGTAGTAATAATAGTGTTGAATTAGTAGTAGTATTAGCAGTATTAATAGCAGTAGTAGCAGGTAGATGCCCCAGAAGTTTTTTCAGAAAAAATTGCTGATTCACCTGTATCAGCAATCTGTATGTTATTGCAAATTACCAATTGTTAAAATTTAAGGTTTTTATAGAAGGGACGATCGTAAAAACGGAAGGAGGCTCATTCGATTGAAAATTGAAAGTTCAAGTTCAATTTCGAAGAATCAAAGGTAATCACAGGACAATTAGCCTTTCCCTCTTAACCGACATCCCTCTCCCCTCAAATATATCCGATCAAAATAAAAATAAACATTTTGTTCAAAATAGTCTGAAGATCAAATAACCATGCCTTTGGGTTTAACAACCCCACCAGCAGCATCTGGGGCAAGGGCTGTAAGTTATGCTCATTGCTAACACATAAGGTTTTTGTAAAAAAAAATGTAGGCACTTTGGGGGGGGGGGTCATTCGATTTGAAATCAAAATTTTCAATGCACTTTTTCAGGGTTAAAAGTGATTGGAGGGCTTCCACCCCACCCTGTTTTCCCCCAAATACATCCGATCTAAATTTTGGGACGGCCATTTTATTTAAAACAGTTTAAAGGTCAAATAACTATACCGTAGTTAATTAACTATGGTTCATAACCCTATTGTGTTTTACCCAATATAAGTATGGTGGTTGAGTTGCAAGAGGGTTCAGTAGCACAAGGGTTCAGTTGCACGGGGTTCAGTTGCACGGGGGTTTGGTTATACGGGGGTTCAGTTGTACCGTGGTTCAGTTGCATGGGGGTTCAGTTACACGGAGGTTCAGCTAAATGGGGTTGAGTTGCACGGGGGTTGAATGCACGAGGGTTCAGTTAAAGGGGGTTTAATTGCATGAGGGTTCAGTAGCACGAGGGCTCAGTTGCACGTGGGTTCAGTTGCACGGGGGTTCAGTTGCCCGGGGGTTCGGTTATACGGGGTTCAGTTGCACGGTGGTTCGGGTATACGGGGATTCAGTTACAGGGTGGCTCAGTTACACGGTGGTTCAGTTACAGGTTCAGTTGCTTGGTGTTCAGTTACAAGGGGGTTCAGTTACACGCACACCGGTTTGAACATTGCATACCTGAAAAATTGTTGGGAGCTCCTTTCTTGTCGAAAACAGGAAACTGAATGAATTAAATGTTCTTTTCTTATCTGGGTGTACTGGAAATTGTGCCAACGTTTCCTATTGTTGAAATACAAAAATGGCTTCAAGAGATGGCGCTTTAAGTCACAGCTAAGCAGAGTTATTCCGTTTTGAAGTAAAATTTCGACAGGGGTGCCAAAATTTCACTGTCGAATCATCGGTACCTTTACCCTAAACAATGGGCAAAGTTCGTAATTTACAGCCCTTCCCCTGGGAACTGTGGGGGACTAAGTTATCCTCAAAGACATATTTTTTACATTTTGACTACACTGAACAAAATGGTTATCTCAAAATTTTGATTCGGTGACTGGGGGAAAACAATGAGATTGGGAGGGCAAGTTGCCCTCAAATATTTGCTCACCTAAAAAGGGCACTAGAAGTTTTAAATTTCCATTCAAATGAGCCCTCTGACGATATTCTAGGACTACTGGATCGATACGATGACCCCTGGAAAAAAAAATAATAATAAACACGCATCCGATCTTCCTTCTGGAAAAAATACAAAATTCCACATTTTCGCAGATAGGAGCTTGAAACATCTACAGTAGGGTTTACTGTTACGCTGAATCTGATGGTTTGATTTTCATCAAGATTCTATCACTTTTAGGGGGTGTTTCCCCCTTTTTTAGAAAATAAGGCAATTTTTTTCAGGCTCGTAACTTTTGATGGGTTAGACTAAATTTGATGAAACTTAAATATTTGAAATCAGCATAAAAATCCGATTCTTTTGATGTATCTGCTGGTATGAAAATTACGTTTTTTAGAGTTTCGGTTACTATTGAGCCGGGTCGCTCCTTACTTACAGTTCGTTACCACAAACTGTTTGATATCTGAATGTAACAATCGCTTTCCTTTGAAATTCAATTTTAAGCCTATTACAGGACCTCAAAGGTGATTGCCTTTTCTCTTTTTTTATATGCTGCTGTTGTTATACCGTTGTTGTTGTTGCTGCTGTGTTGTTGCTGCTGTTGTTATACTCCTGTTTAAACCGTTTTACCCATAAATTGAATCGACTATGATGAAATCTAGAACCAGGAAACTCATGGGAAATATATAATTTGGGCTATATATATTCACGGGAGGGGAGGGGGGGTGTAAATTAAAATGGAGCTGCTGTTGAAATTTGTTAATTATAATTATTCTGCATACAATGAAGTAAGAATGGATGTTTTTAACCCTTTTATATTGCCAAAAAATAATAAATAATAAGAAAAATGTATAAAAATAAAAGAAATAATATAAAATTAAAATAAATAAAAATAAAATAAATAATATAATGTAAAAATAATATAAAATAAAATAAATAATATAATATAAAAATAATAGAAAATAATAGAAAAATACTACTACTACTGCTAACAACTCATCACAGAACCAAGCCGCCTGAGGCCAACACAGCTACACACGCTCCTCCTCCACCCCGATATGTTCACAGCCTCGCTTTTTACACCCACCCATGAAGTTTCCATTCCCTTTAAATCTTCCTTTATGACGTCCTCCCACTCCTGACAAAGACAACCTGCTTTATTTTTAGCCCTAGATAGTTGGCTTAAAAGTACAATCTTTAGCAATATGTCATCCTACATCCGCAAAACATGCCCAAACCACCTCAACCTTTCTTTCATTATAGACCTAGAAAGCGGTATTGAACCACATTTTTCGTATAGCCTATTGTTTGAAATACGGTCAGTCAGCCGAGTACCCAGAGCAATCCTTAAGTAATTTCTCTGGAAAACATCTAGCAAATCTTCATCCACTTTTCGGAGCGTCCATGCTTCAGAGCCATATTTGACCACTGTCATCACTGTAGCTTCTAAGATTCTAATCTTGGTTTGCAGACTTATCTTCCTATTCTTTCAGACTTTTTTTTAACTGTGAAAAAACACCCTGAGCCTTGGCTATTCTATTTTTAACATCTTCACTGTTCCACAAGCTTTACTAATACTACTACCGAGGTAAGTGAAGCTTCCCACCTGATCAATCTTTTCATTACCCAACGTCACATTTTCATCTTCACTTATTCCTAGCCTTAGTGACTTAGTCTTCCTAACATTAATTTTCAAAGCAATACTAGCACCCTGAACTCGCAAAACCTCTAAAACGTCATTTATTCTGCTCAAACTTTCATCTAGGATGCTTAAATCATCAGCATAATCCAAGTCCAGGAGACTTTTTCCTCCCCATTTGATTCCGTGGTCTCCCATTGCCTTTCCTGTGCTCCTTAAAACTAAGTCCATCAAAATAATCCATATAAAGGGGGATAGCACACAATCCTGCTTAACTCCTGATTTGATACAAAACGAGCTGCTAACTTCATTTCCTACCTTAACCGCAGCAGTGTTATTCTAGTACATAGCACTAATCACTTTAATGTGTTTGTCTGGTATACCACACAACGATAAAACCTTTACTACGTATAACTCTTCTATCAATAGAATCAAACGCTTGCTCATAATCTATAAAACTGAGGACCAAAGGTGTTCGAAAACTCAGGAACTTCTCAATTATTAACCTAAGAGTTAAAGTTTGGTCAACACATCCTCTACCTTTTCTAAAACCGCACTGCTCTTCTCTTAAAACTTTGTCTACGGCATCTCTCAGTCTGAAAAGTATCATATTACTAAGCAATTTGCTACCTACAGAGACCAGACTAATGCCTCGATAATTACCACACTCACTTTTATCACCTTTCTTATAAAGTGGCTTAATTAAGGTTTTCCTAAAATCGTTAGGTACTTCCCCTTTTTCAAAAATCATATTCATAATCTTCAATAACTTATTTCTAACCTCAGAGCCACCATATTTAAGAAACTTATTTACTACCCTATCAGCACCTGGAGCTTTATTATTCTTTAATCTTTTTAGTGCTGTTGCTAATTCCTCCTCACAAAACAAATCTTCCTTCACATCCAAGGTATCACAAACTTTTTCATTTTACTCTATATTTTTTCCTGCAACTCTATCTCGGTTAAGCAAGTTCTCAAAATGTTCGGCCCATCTCGCTATAGCTTTTTCCTTGTCGCTAATTGCCACCCCATTCCTATCTTTAACTGGGACAAGTCCGGATTGACTACTACCTCTCAATTTGTTAACGTGCCAGTACAATATTCTACTATTATGCCGTCTAGCTGCATCTTCTAAATCCTCAGCAATTTTAGCCGTGTCCTCCTCTTCACACCTCCTGAGTTCATGTTTCAATGCTTTCTCCACTTTCTTTACATTTCTTTTGTTTTCATGCGATCTATCACTCAGATAATTCTTGTACAAGTCCTTTCTCCTTTCTATTAAACATAAAGCTTTTTCACTAAAATAGTATAAAATAATTTAAAAATAAAAGAAATAATGAAAAATTAGAGATCCCTTTCATATTGCCAAAAATAAGAGAAAAAGATTTCGTCTTTGAGGGTGCGTAATAAGCTTGAAACTGAATTTCGTTTAGCGATTATTATATTTGGGAAAAACATTGAGAAATGCATCAAGTGATATATTCGCCTTATATATACTTCAGTAATGTAAATTCCTTAAATTTACCAGCACTTGAGGGTCATAGTCTTCTTGAACCAGGATTGGGACTCAAACGAGACACAGTGGTAATCAGATGAGAGCCAAATACGACACAGGAGGGAACGGTGCATCCTGCTATTAATCAGGGCGCTATAAAGTACAAGGGATGCTAATTTCAGTCAATCTCTTGAGGAGAAAGAGTTGTCTGTTAGTTTTTATTGTTTTTATTATAGATCTTTTTTATGTTTATATTTGTTTTTTTTTATTGTTTGTCTTCAAATTATATTAAATGTTTTTCAATATTTTGATTTCAATAAAACACAAATTGAAAAAAGATAAACAAATTGAACATTCGGTTTTGAATTAAATTGCAATTTTAATGAAAATATTTAAGAAGAATCTTAAATATTCTAATATTTAAAAGCTAAAAATATTTATTTTGTATATTATATAAATATATCTTTTTGATACTTTAGTTTTAGTTTGGGGAATGTATGTCATTGAAGTATTTTCTTTTGATTATTGGGACAACGTCTGGTGCTGTGAATTTTCAAACGTAAAAAATGACAGAAAAAAAATTAATAAAATATTTAAAATAAAATAATTGGAAAGTATAAATATACATTTTTTACGTCTTCTTTTTATTTCTTCTCTTAGCCTGTTTTCATATCATCTGTTTCTATTTACCTTTACCTATTATAAGATTTTTTTTTAGATGGATGCCCTTGGAGAGCTTGGCGTTAAAGTTTTTGACCAAGTTAGCCTTGAAACAGGAATTGCCGAACAGATTGAGTCAGCTATTGAAGCAGAGGAAGAAAGGATACGGAAGAAAAAAGAGTCACAAGAAGAAAAGAAGAAAACGTAAGTATTTTAAATCAACAATTTTCAACTGTGATATTTCATTTTTATTAAGTGAAGGCAGATTTCATCAGGATGTTTTGCCCGTTCTAACTATTTGCTAATAAAAAACGCCAATAACGCTTAACAACACTAAATGCTTTGTAAAATCAACCTGATTTACTTATAAATAAGAAGGGATGATAATAGAAGCAGGAACTATAGCACTAAATGTGGGACAAAAGTGGAAGGGAAAAATATGGATAGAAGCAGAACTGACTTGCACAAAGTGCGGAATAGAAATGTGGAATGTGGAGTAGGCATGTCGAATAGAAATGTAGAATGTAAAATAGACAAGTGGGATAGACACGAAGGAATTTACTTAGCAAATATCTGGGTGACATCAATGCTTCAAAATTAATCAGCATGACACGTGTAATTCTACCTTATAAACATGCAAATAATCTAACTAAGTAGAAGAAGTAAAGTAGAAGGAGAGGGAGTAAAACGTATATAATCCAGCTTTATAAGAGTTATAAAATTTAAATTTTATATTTAACTTCAGAGAATGTAGATTATAGAATTAAGGAATGTAGAAAATATATAAATATACAAATAATCTATAATAATCTGTAAATATGCAAATTTATATTTTCAATTTAGAGAACATAGATTATAGAATTAGATAATATAGAGAATTTATAAATATGCAAAAAATCTGTAATAATATTTAAATGTGCAAATAAACCAACTAAGTGGAAGAAGTAAAGAAGGAGTAAAGGAGATGGAGTAAAACATACATAAACCAGCTTTATAAGAGTTATAAAACAAATCTTTTATATTTAACTTTAGAGAATATAGGTTAAAGAATTAGAGAATATATAAATATGCAAATAATCTGTAATAATCTCTATATATGCAAATAAATTAACTAAGTAGAAGAAGTAAAGAAGGAGTAAAGCATACATAAACCAGCTTTATAAGAGTTATAAAATTTTACTTTTATATTTAACTTTAGAGAGTACAGGTTATAGAATGACAGAACATATAAATATGCAAATAATATGCAAATATGCAAATAATCTAACTAAGTGGAAGGAGTAAAGGAAAAGGAGTAAAACATACACAATCCAGCTTTATAAGAGTAATAGAATTTAACTTTTACATTTAACTTTAAAGAGTATAGATTATAGAATTAGAGAATATAGTAAATATACAAATAATCCGTAAATTTGTAAATAATCTAACTAAGTAGAAGGAGTAAAGAAGGAGTATAACATACATAGTCCAGCTTTATTAGATTTATAAAATATTGCTTTTACATTTAACTTTAGAAAATATAGATTATAGAATTAGAATATATAGGTGAATAATATAGATTAGAGAATATAATTAAGAAAGAATATAAAATTTAAATGTATAAATTATCTCTCTTAAGAAGGAAATAAGTATTTTGATGCTAATGTATCTAGTTTAGAAGAATAATCACTGCACAAGATTGCCATGATTTTTGTTTTATTAATTGAAATTATTTTTAAAAAAGTTTAAGGTTTTCAAGTTATATATTCAAATCTAATTACTTACTAATCCTACATAAACAAATTGAACATTTAGATTTGAATTAAACTTCAATTTTAATCTAAAATATTTATCATTGAAAGATTACTTTATGGCAGACGCAGAATAATAAATTGACCAACGTAAAAAAAAATCATCTTATGGGACTATAAGTGATCAAATACCTCAACTGTTGGTCAATTGGAATTTATTTCACTCTCTCTCTCTCTCTCTCTCTCTTTCTGTCTCCCTCTCTGCATCTTACATTGTTTTGGTTTCTCTCTTTACCCCTTAGTTTCCCTCATTTCCTTGTGTGTAACTGACCCTATAGAATAAATCTACCTTTTCAACTTTTGAGTTCAGTAGCTTCTGGCTTTCTTATCTTTTTACTTGAAACAGCTGGTAACTTAACAGGGCTGTGGAGTTGGTTATAATTTATAACCGACTCCAATTCCAGACATTCCATACCAATCCATACCAATATCAATTCCATAACAAATCCGACTCCCTTCAGCAAAAATTTACTAAGACTCCGATTCCACAACCCGACTCCACAGCCCTGTTTTAAAGCTTCATTTAACTAAATTTTATAAATTATAAGCAACTCCGACTCCAGACATTTTCAATATACCAACTCCGACTCCCTTCAGCAAAAATTTAATAAGACTCCGACTCCACAGCCTTGTTTTAAAGCTTCGTTTAATTAAATTAAAAAAATAATAACCAACTCTGACTCCAGACATTTTCAATATACCGACAACTCCGACTTCATTCAGCAAAAATTTATTAAAACTCCAACTACATTACCCGACCCCACATCCCTGTTTTAAAGCTTAATTTAACTAGATTTTTATAAGTTATAACTGACTCCGACTCCAGACATATTCAATATACCAACCCTGACTCCATTGAGCAAAAATATGCTAAAACTCTGACTTCACGACTGTGACTTCACAGCTGTGTAATTTAATTATTTTCTTTATTGTGTTTCCGTTTGTCCTTCTTCGAAATAAATTTCTCTTCTGTATATTTTTACCGATTTTTCTTCTTCATTTTTTGTTCGTCTCTACTATTCCTTTTTCTTCTTTTCTTAGCATCTCATCTTCTTTCTTCCCCTCTTTGCGTTGCTTCGCATGTCTTACTTTATGTCCTCACGTCCTCTCCCTTAATTTTCTTCCCTTTCTGCCCCTCCCCTTTGTTCTTTTTCGTCTATATCTTCATATGCAAAATCAATCTACTGATATAATTTTTTAATTTAATTTTCGAAATATCGTGTAAACTCATTAGTGATTTTCATATTATATAACTGATAATTGTTGGTTTTTTATTCGCTTTTTTATTTTTTTATTCATTTCAGTTTTCTTTTTCTTTCTTTCTAGAATCAAGAAAGTAACGAAAAAGAAAACTTCCGCAGATGATAGAAATGACCATTGTGAAGTTGAAAAAGAGGAAATAGCAGTTGCCAATTCAGGTGACATATTAGAAAATTTTTCTGAAGCTAATGAGAAGATCAAACTTGGAGAAATGACTCCTTTTGGCACTATACTTGAGTCCTCCACAATGTGAGTTAATATTTTAAGAATTTTATAACTTTGAAGATCACTTAGTCTTTTGGTTTTGTTGATTTGAATTGTTTCTGATACCAAATTCCTTCTTTTCTGAAACAAAAAAATTGGACCTTAAATTAAGCCAATTTAATCGCCAATTACATCGATAT
This sequence comes from Artemia sp. Qi Xiang Cuo, assembly GCF_049724085.1. NCBI lineage: Eukaryota > Metazoa > Arthropoda > Branchiopoda > Anostraca > Artemiidae > Artemia > Artemia sp. Qi Xiang Cuo. The sequence continues at coordinate 52,665,617 of NC_142810.1, forward strand.
TACAATTGAATCTAAATTTTTATATAATTTATATATAACTGGACCCATTCCAATTCCAATCCAATCACTAAGAACTCTTTATTACATAATCTAGAATTTGAATTATTTTGTCAATAGGTTTGCCTCTGTTTTTTTAATAAGTATAAAATTGGTTTCAACACTTTGGCTATATACGGTACTAACCATTTTATTTATAGTTAATATGGGAGCCTAATCACAGGTGCATATTTAAAGCCTAATCTTGGAAAAGAAACTCATCTTTAGATACAGAATCTACATCTGTTCCATCAAACATTGAATGAAACCTCTCAGTCACAGAAAGTGTCTTAACCAGGGTTGCCACCACGATCAGTTCCTAAAGCGCTATCATTGCCTAAATTTGCGTGCTACACAGTGAATTTTGGTGCCATAGTAAAAAAAAAATCTACTGTAATAGTGATAAAATTGTACTTTTGTGCTATTTTAGCACTATATAGCAAACATTAGCCCGTGCTGTAGTGATACAAGTAATAAAATAGTGCTAAAATACCACTTTCTTGCTACAGGTGGCAACCCCGGTCTTAACTATGGATAAATTCAATCACACACAAGTGTTTAAATCAGAGTAGCTTCATTTTAGTAGGTTAGGTTAAAAAAAGAAGGTTTCCGTGATTACTGTCAGCCAATTTTAACTAGGTCATTCCCAACTAGCAGTTAGAACTATCTAGGCTATATCATCTTCAAGATTAGGTGCCTACTCTTTAAGTTGGGGAATATACTTGGGTACTTATTGATTAAACAAAACACACTGAAGAATTACGCTCTGTAAGATGTGTTGAATTTGCGAAGAACCGGTTTATTGTCTTAGCTTTAGCTTTGGCTGAGAAAACAACTAAGATGCAGGTATATTTTAATTAAATATTTAGCTGTTATTTTGGTTAGGTTAGTTTAGGTTAGGTATTTAATATAGTGCGTTCTGGGGGCTGCTTTTCATGATTCTTTGGCCTAGTTTCCATAATTTTGTTAACAAACTATTATATTTTCATTATATTTTGGTATGTTTTCATCATGTTTTGGTATATTTCATTAGGATTAACCATGAGGCAAACTGGGTTTGCAATAGATCTTAAGTGGCTTAATTCTTGAGTGTGTTTTGATTCATTAACAAGTACTGTTACTTGTTTAATTTTGAAGTTTCTTACCAAGATTAGATACTGTCCGAGTTCTGGGGGTTTTACCTTGGTTCTTTAAAAATTGGGGTCTTGCCCGAAATATATGTTATAGCAGAAACTCGGCTAAAATCAAAGTTTGCCGACAACGCTGCTTTTTTTGTACTAGATGTGTTGATATAGATGACAACATGTTAAAGGATAAATCGGTGAGTAACTGGTTTTTCTATCATATAAATCAAAGCTATGGTTTATATTTATACCTTTGGTAAGGGAAATTGGTATGACCAAATAGGTATAACCAATTGATACGGCCAAAGATTTTTCGTACGCTTTGTTATGGTATACAATCTGGTATGGGGAAAATTTGCATGACCGATTAGTATGGTCAAAATTATAGAAAATTGGTATGGCCAAATAGGTATAATCAATTGATATTGCCAAAGATTTTTCGTATCCTCTGCTATGGCGCATCCTGTTTTAATCCTTTTTTTGTTCATAAGTTTATAGTTTTACTTTTTAGTTTCCTTTTTTCCCTTATTTTCGCTTTCTTCCTTACTTTCAGAAAGCCTTTCCAGGTGTTTTTTTTTCTTCAACTATCAAGGAAAGTGAAAATGTCCCTTGATTGTTTTTGATATTATCTTATTATTTTTTAGTATTTGTTTATTATTTTATTTTTATCTTTTTCATTTATTGTTCTTTTATTTATTTTTTTTCTTTTTATTATTGTTTGATAGTGCCAAGTTTGCACTAAAAAAAAATTAATCCCTAAAAATTAAGAAAAAACGGGAATTCAATTTGACCTCCATATACAGTTTTGGTAGTAGCGGGTGTCATATTTAAAAAGAGAAAAACGTGGGTGAAAAATCAGCACAAAAAGTCTTAAAGCATATCGCACCGAACAGGTGCAATATGTTTTATTATTTTATTATTATTTTATTTTGGTTATTGTTTGATTGTGCCAAGTTTGCACTAACGCAATCATTTGTGCCTTAAAAAATTAGGGAAAAATGGGCATTCAATTTGAACTCCGTATATAGTTCTGCAGTTTTGGCAGTAGCGGGTGCCATATTTAAAAACAAAAAGCGTGGATCAAAAATCGGGAACAGATTTGAAAAGAGAAAACTTGGATAAAAAATTAGAAAGTGTGATTGCCTTTGGGAATAAGCAGATTATTAGTGTTTGAATTTTTATGGATGTTCAGTGCTGTCAAATTACCTAATTAGTTCTGCTTATTTATTTTCATTTTGGAAACACTGAAAAAATATGGTACCACTCTAAAAACGTTGCAATTTTGAAATATTTAAAGAACAATCTTAGAAAGTTGTGGTTTTCAGGTTTGATAGACCTAAGATGGGTAATGGGATACAATGTTTATTTTGATGCCCTTCGTATTTAAAGGGGAGGAAGGCAAAAATCATTTTCTAGGAAGGGAGAGGGTTGTATTAGTCAACCATAGGCAAGGAATTTCTCCTCATCGAGCCCCCCTCCCCTTCCCTGTGCTGTGAGTATTTTCATAATTTTGGTTTTAGCTGTGTTCATAGAATTAATTACCTTCTTTAAGTGCCTTTTTTATATTAAATTTTATTAATATAATTATTTCGTGTCTAATTATATTATTTATTAATTAAATTAATTATTTTAATTGTAATAATTTTATATTAAAAGTGTTCATAGAAGTAACTGTTTGAAGTGGCAGTTTTATACTAAAGGCCTTGTTCCTGGTTTTTATGATGTCAAAGCTATTCGTATTTTTTCTGTTTCGGTAAATTCTAGGATCAAATGCCAGAGCTAAATAGTTCTATTTAGGCCCTAATGTTTTTTTTAAACAACTATTTAAGGTTAAATATAAAAGATGGGTAGTTCTTAATAATACCACCAAATCGAGCAAATGAAAAGAGCGTTAAAATTGGGACATGATTTACGTTTCCTGTCGGACAATAAAGAGAATCATCCATTTTACGCAGAGGTAAACACTATCCGGAAAAAGATTGCTTGGGGCTGTTCATTTTGGCTTTCCCATCAGTTCCTCCCTTCAACACAATAGGTCACCTCTCAATGACCATCTTACCTGGCATGTCTCTGCACTTTTTACCTCTACTATCGCATGCAAATTCTGTCTTGGGTTGTAGGGAGCACGAACAATATATTAGACACAATATCATAGAGAAAAGAAGTAAGTCAAAAAAGAAAAAGGGGAGTTTGTAGTGAGCACAATAATATATTAGAAATAATTTATTGGAGACGAGAATAAGTAAAAAAAAAATGAAGGGGAGTTTGTAGAGAGCGCGGATAATATATTAGAAATAATATATCGGAGAAAAGAATAGGCAAAAAAAGGAAGTGGGTTGTAGGGAGCGCAAATAATATACTAGAAAAAATATCTTGGAGGAAGGAATAAGCCAAAAAAGGGGAGTTTGTAGGGAGCACGGATAACATATTAGAAATAATATATCGGAGAAAAGAATAGGCAAAAAAGGCAGTGGGATGTAGGGAGCGCAAATAATATACTGGAAATAATGTCTTGGAGGAAGGAATTAGCCAAAAAAGGGGAGTTTGTAGGGAGCACGGATAACATATTAGAAATAATATCTCGGAGAAAAGTATAGGCCAAAAAAGGAAGTGGGTTGTAGGGAGCGCAAATAATATACTGGAAATAATATCTTGGAGGAAGGAATTAGCCAAAAAAGGGGAGTTTGTAGGGAGCACGGATAACATATTAGAAATAATATGTCGGAGAAAAGAATAGACAAAAAAAGGAAGTGGGTTGTAGGGAGCGCAAATAATATACTAGAAAAAATATCTTGGAGGAAGGAATAAGCCAAAAAAGGGGAGTTTGTAAGGAGCACGGATAAAATATTAGAAATAATATATCGGAGAAAAGAATAGGCAAAAAGAGGAAGTGGGTTGTAGGGAGCGTAAATAATATACTGGAAATAATATCTTGGAGGAAGGAATTAGCCAAAAAAGGGGGGTTTGTAGGGAGCACAGATAACATAATAGAAATAATATATCGGAGAAAAGAATAGGCAAAGAAGGAAGTGGGTTGTAGGGAGCGCAAATATTATACTAGAAAAAATATCTTGGAGGAAGGAATAAGCCAAAAAAGGGAGTTTGTAGGGAGCACGGATAATATATTAGAAATAATATATCGGAGAAAAGAATAGGCAAAAAAGGAAGTGGGTTGTAGGGAGCGCAAATAATATACTAGAAATATTACATTGGAGGAAGGAATAAGCCAAAAAAAGGGAGTTTGTTGGGGGCACGGAAAAATATTAGAAATAATATATCTGAGAAAAGAATAGGAAAAAAAAGGAAGTGGGTTGTAGAGAGCGCAAATAATATACTAGAAATAATATCTTGGAGGAAGGAATAAGCCAAAAAAGGGGAGTTTGCAAGGAGCACGGAAAAAATATTAGATATAATATATCTGAGAAAAGAACAGGCAAAAAAAGAAAGTCAGTTGTAGGGAGCGCAAATAATATACTAGAAATAATACCTTGAAGGAAGGAATAAGCCAAAAACGGGGAGTTTGTAGGGAGCATGTAAAAAATATTAGAAATAATATATCTGAGAAAAGAATAGGCAAAAGAAAGGGTGTGGGTTGTAGGGAGCGCAAATAATATACTAGAATTACTATCTTGGAGGAAGGAATAAGCCAAAAAAGGGGACTTTGTAGGGAGCACAGTAATATACTAAAAATAATATTTCGGACAAAAGAATAAGCAAAAAAAGGAATATTGGAAATAATGTCTTGGAAAAAGGAATAAGCCAAAAAAGAATAAGGGGAGTTTGTAGGGAGCACATTAATATATTAGAAACAATTTCTCGGAGAAAACAATAAGCAAAACAAAAATGAAGGAGGGATGTAGGGAGCACGAATAATATGTTAGAAATAATATCTTGGGGAAAAGAATAAGCCAAAAATGAAGAAGGAGAATTTTTAGGGAGCACGATTAATATATTAGAAATAATTTCTTGGAGAAATGAATAAGCCCAAAAAAATTAGGGGGGTTTGTAGGCAGCGTGAATAATATAGTAGAAATAATTTCTTGGAAAAAAAAACACGTAAAAAATTAAGAGGGGTTAAAGGGAGCACAAAAAATATGTTACAAAAAGAAGGGGGCTTGTAGGGAGCACAAATTATATATTAGAAATAATATCTTGGAGAAAGGAACAAGCCCAAAAAAAATAAGGGCAGTTTGTAGGGTACACGATTAATATATGAGAAATAATATCTTGGAGAAAGAATAAGCAAAAAAGAAGAAGGGGATCTTGTTGGGACTAAGAATAACCTACCTAAGACTAATTCTAAAAAAAAGAAAAAGCGAAGAAAGGAAAAGTAAAATCTTTTCTTGTTATTAAGACACAGGCAGGGCAGAGATTAATTTGAGCATCAAAAGGAATATTAAATTCGGTATAAAGAGGGTGAAAAAGCTCTACGAAATTTATTTTGGGCATTGCAGTCATGAACATACAGAAGGACTTCCTCCAAATCCCGGACATGGTTACGGCATGCTAGTGTGTTACTGTGGTAAGTTTTCTATGGTAAAGTCGGTAACTTAAGCCTTTATACCTGACGCCTGATTATTAGTACTAATATATTGATTCCTTTCCATCCTTTTAGGTTTGTCAGTGACAATGAACAAGAAAATGAAGAGATATCCGACATTCCTTCAGACTTTTTGGATTCTGATCCCGAGTATATTCCAGATGAAGAGGAATCCGATAAGATAAAAAGACAGAGAAGTTTAAATACACATTTAAAGCAAGAACCAATTGAAAGTGATGAAGATGTTTGGGAATCCTCAGAAGAAGAAAATATCAGACGACCGGTTGTTCGAAAGAAGAAAAAAGGTTTAGTTTTACGTATTTTAAACATTTGTAGTGGATAAATTAAAGCAATACTAAAATACTATTGTTCTCCCAAAACAGTAAAGCCAAAATATTTGAATTTTTTTTTTTGTTCAACAGATCCTCTGTTCAAAATACTTGTTGTGTTCACTTCCGTATAATCTGTTTTACTGAAAACTTAACAGAGTGCTTCAAAAACCAGGTAATCCCCACTCTCCTGTGTACGACCATGGTAAGGGCCTCCATTAAGGGCTATATCCTTCATATTTTTTTCGTCAAAATAAAATCTTGGTTAAGGTAACTTTTTTTCTTAGTGCTTGAATTTTGTAGGAAATTGAAAACCCACTTAATCTTGTTTTCTCTTAATTTCATTTTTTGTGGATATTACATCTCTGACCAAAGAGTAAGGGTAATTTATAAGAATGGAACTGTCGCTAGTTTCGACGAAAAACTATCAATGCAATGTAGCGTTTGGTGATACTTGGCATTTTTTCCAGTGTATTAATAAGAATAATTAATTTAATTGCTGTAATTGGTAAAACTAGGGCATTGATAAGTGTCTGATCTCAGTTCCAGACAAAATAAAAACGATTACAGAGCTAGAAAAAATGTCTAGTAGATGGTGCTGATAGTTTTTTTTGTCGAGCGCCAGTTCCCATTATAAGCTACCCACATCCTTTGCTTATGACTACAAGCTACAACTTTTTTCTTCGCTTATGTTTGTGCATTTTTCCCTATTTTATACTATTTTACGTATTTTACCCTATATATCTTTGGTTTATGTAGCTTGGGTAGTGCTATAGGGGAACCGCATTTTCCTTGCTTTCTTCGTATAAGTTTGATGTTGGTTTAAGTTTGTAGCTATTTTTCTTTTTTTCTTTCTTTCTTGTCATATTTGATTTTAGGTAAAGTGGGTACAAAATAAATTATATTTTCACTCTGTTTCGGTTCCTACTTTTAGTAGTCGAAAGTAGCGACACCTTTATTTTTAGTCTACTCGACTAAAGGGTTATTTTGTTTATATTTCATTTCAGTTGCCGCAGCACATAGGGCTCGCAACCCCTCTTCCTCGTTATCCTATAGCGTCCTCGTTCCCCATAATTTATCCTATAGCGTAATTTATCCATAATGTGTCCTATCCCATAATTTACCCTATAATTTATCCTACTCCACATTTTATCCTATCCCATAATAAGCTATCCCATAATTTCCATCATATTTTCATATAAATCTCCTGTTTGTAGTTCTGTTCCAAATCGAAAAGTGGCCACAACCTTTTTCAGTAGCTACTTTTAGTTGTATTTAGTAGCTACAATTTCACCTCAAGTCGACTTGGTTAAAGGCTTGTGCTGTATATATTTCATTTCAGTTGTCACTGAAATTTGGTTTCGGACATTCTCCTCCTTCTAAGTTACCCTATAATATTCTTTATATGTTCACATAATTTGCCTGTTTGTCTTACTTTTCCAGATTGTAATGTAACTAAAATTTGTTGTAGTAGCTATTCTTGACTGTCTTTAGTAGTTACAATTTCACTTAGAGTCGACTCGATTAAAGGTTTATTTCGTCATTATTTCATTACAGGTGCCACGACACAGATTTGGGTGTTCGCATCCCCTGAGTTACCTTGTTCATTATATGTTTTCAGATTGAAAAGTAGCTACAATTTGTTGTAGAACTTACTTTTAGTAGTCTTTAGTAGTTAAGATTTTGCTCAGAGTCTACTCGATTAAAGACCTGTGTCGTTTATATTTCATTAAAGATGTCATGACACCTAGGTTTAGCCGCTCTCCTCCCCCCTGAGTTGTCCCATAGTTTCATATATTCGCTTGTTTAATGTATGTTTTCAAATTGAAAAGTACTTATAATCTGTTGTAGAAAGTACTTTTAATGGCCTTCGGTAGCTACGATTCTGCTTAGAGTCTACTCGATTAAAAGGCCCATGTCGTTTGTATTTGTTTTCAGTTGCTGTGGCACCTAGGTTTAGCCGCCCTCCCTTCCCTGAGCTGCCCCATAGTTTCATATATTCGCTTGTTTATTGTATGTTTTCAAGTTGAAAAGTAGCTACAATCTATTGTAGAAGTTACTTATAGCGGTTTTCAGTAGCTACAGGTTTGCTTAGAGTCTACTCGATTAAAGTCCTATGTCGTTTACATTTCTTTTCAATTCTCATGGCACCTTGGTTTAGCAGCTCTCCTTCACCTGAGCTGCCCCATAGTTTCATATATCCGCTTTTTTACTGTAGGTTTGCAAATTGAAAAGTAGCAACAATCTATTGTAGTAGTTACTTTTAGCGTTCTTCAGTAGCTACAATTCGGCTTATACTCGATTAAAGGCCTTCGTCGTTTATATTTCTTTTCGATTGTCATGGTACCTTGGTTTAGCCGCTCTCCTTCACCTGAGCTGCCCCATAGTTTCATATATTCGCTTTTTATTGTAGGTTTTCAAATTGAAAAGTAGCTACAATCGATTGTAGAAGTTACTTTTAGCGGTCTTCAGTAGCTACAATTCTGCTTAGAGTCTTGTCGATTAAAGGCCTTCGTCGTTTATATTTCTTTTCAATTGTCATGGCACCTAGGTTTAGCCACTCTCCTTCGCCTGAGCTGCCCCATAGTTTCATATATTCGGTTTTTTATTGTAGGTTTGCAAATTGAAAAGTAGCTACAATCTATTGTAGAAGTTACTTTTAGCGTTCTTCAGTAGCTATAATTCTGCTTATACTCGATTAAAGGCCTTCGTCGTTTATATTTCTTTTCAATTGTCATGGTACCTAGGTTTAGCCGCTCTCCTTCACCTGAGCTGCCCCATAGTTTCATATATTCGTTTTTTTATTGTAGGTTTGCAAACTGAAAAGTAGCTACAGTCTATTGTAGTAGTTACTTTTAGCGGTCTCCAGTAGCTACAATTCTGATTAGAGTCTACTCGATTAAAAGGCCTACGTCGTTTGTATTTTGTTTCAATTGTCTTGGCACCTTGGTTTAGCCGCTCTCCTTCACCTGAGCTGCCCCATAGTTTCATATATTCGCTTTTTTATTTTAGGTTTTCAAATTGAAAAGTAGCTACAATCTACTGTAGTAGTTACTTTTAGCGGTCTCCAGTAGCTACAGTTCTGCTTAGAGTCTGCTCGATTAAAGGCCTACGTCGTTATTTTTCTTTTAAATTGTCATGGTACCTAGGTTTAGCCGCTCTCCTTCACCTGAGCTGCCCCATAGTTTCATATATTCGTTTTTTTATTGTAGGTTTTCAAACTGAAAAGTAGATACAATCTATTGTAGTAGTTACTTTTAGCGGTCTCCAGTAGCTACAATTCTGCTTAGAGTCTACTCGATTAAAAGGCCTACGTCGTGTCTATTTTGTTTAAATTGTCATTGCACCTTGGTTTACCCGCTCTCCTTCACCTGAGCTGCCCCATAGTTTCATATATTCGCTTTTTATTTTAGGTTTTCAAATTGAAAAGTAGCTACAATCTATTGTAGTTGTTACTTTTAGCGGTCTCCAGTAGCTACAATTCTGCTTAGAGTCTGCTCGATTAAAGGCCTACGTCGTTTATATTTCTGTTCAATTGTCATAGTGCTTAGGTTTAGCCGCTCTCCTTCACCTGAGCTGCCCCATAGTTTCATATATTCGCTTTTTTAATGTAGGTTTGCAAACTGAAAAGTAGCTACAATCTACTGTAGTAGTTACTTTTAGCGGTCTCCAGTAGCTACAGTTCTGCTTAGAGTCTGCTCGATTAAAGGCCTACGTCGTTTATATTTCTTTTCAATTGTCATGGTACGGAGGTTTAGCCGCTCTCCTTCACCTGAGCTGCCCCATAGTTTCATATATTCGTTTTTTTATTGTAGGTTTGCAAACTGAAAAGTAGCTACAGTCTATTGTAGTAGTTACTTTTAGCGGTCTTCAGTAGCTACAATTCTGCTTAGAGTCTGCTCGATTAAAGGCCTACGTTGTTTATTTTTCTTTTCAATTGTCATGGCACTTAGGTTTAGCCGCTCTCCTTCACATGAGCTGCCCCATAGTTTCATATATTCGATTTTTTATTGTAGGTTTGCAAACTGAAAAGTAGCTACAATCTATTGTAGAAGTTACTTTTACCGTTCTTCAGTAGCTACAATTCTGCTTATACTCGATTAATGGCCTTCTTCGTTTATATTTCCTTTCAATTGTCATGGCACCTAGGTTTAGCCGCTCTCCTTCACCTGAGCTGCCCCATAGTTTTATATATTCGCTTTTTTATTGTAGGTTTGCAAATTGAAAAGTAGCTACAATGTATTATAGAAGTTACTTTTAGCGGTCTTCAGTAGCTACAATTCTGCTTAGAGTCTACTCGATTAAAGGCCTACGTTGTTTATGTTTCTTTTCAATTGTCATGGCACCTAGATTTAGCCGCTCTCCTTCACCTGAGCTTCCCCATAGTTTCATATATTCGCTTTCTTATTGTAATGTTTCTTATTGTATGTTCTTTCTTATTCGCTTTTTTATTGTAGGTTTGCAAACTGGAAAGTAGCTACAATCTATTGTAGAAGTTACTTTTAGCGTTCTTCAGTAGCTACAATTCTGCTTATGCTCGATAAAAGGCCTTCGTCGTTTATATTTCTTTTCAATTGTCATGGCACTTAGGTTTAGCCGCTCTCCTTCACCGGAGCTGCTCCATAGTTTTATATATTCGCTTTTTTATTGTAGGTTTGCAAATTGAAAAGTAGCTACAATCTATTGTAGAAGTTACTTTTAGCGTTCTTCAGTAGCTACAATTCTGCTTATGCTCGATTAAAGGCCTTCGTCGTTTATATTTCTTTTCAATTGTCATGGCACCTAGATTTATCCGCTCACCGTCACCAGAGCTTACCCAAAGTTTCATATATTCGCTTTCTTATTGTAGGCTTGCAAATTGAAAAGTAGCTACAATCTATTATAGAAGTTACTTTTAGCGTTCTTCAGTAGTTACAATTCTGCTTATGCTCTATTAAAGGCCTTCGTCGTTTATATTTCTTTTAAATTGTCATGCCACCTAGGTTTATCTAGTCTCCTTCACCTGAGCTGCCCCAAAGTTTAATATATTAGCTTATTTATTTTAGGTTTGCAAATTGAAAAGTAGATACAATCTATTGTAGAAGTTACTTTTAGCGTTCTTCAGTAGCTACAATTCTGCTTATGCTCGATTAAAGTCCTTCGTCGTGTATATTTATTTTAAATTTTAATTGCACCTAGGTTTAAAAGCTCTCCATCACCAGAGCTGCCCCTAGTTTAATATATTCGCTTTTTTATTTTAGGTTTTCAAAATGAAAAGTAGCTACAATCTATTGTAGAAGTTACTTTTAGCGGTCTTCAGTAGCTACAATTCAGCCTAGAGTCCACTCGATTAAAAGGCCTACGTCGTTTATATTTCTTTTCAATTGTCATGGCCCCTAGGTTTAGCCGCTCTCCCTTACCTGAGCTTCCCCATAGTTTCAGATATTCGCTTTTTTATTGTAGGTTTGCAAATTGAAAAGTAGCTACAATCTTTTATAGAAGTTACTTTTAGCGGTTTTCAGTAGCTACAATTCTGCTTACAGTCTACTCGATTTAAAGGCGTACGTCGTTTGTATTTCTTTTAATTTTTCGTGGCGCCGAGGTTTAGCCGCCCTTCTTACCGTGAGCTGCCCCAAAGTTTCATATATTCGCGTGTTTATTGTATGTTTTCAAGTTGAAAAGTAGCTACGATCTATTGTAGAAGTTACTTTTAGAGGTCTTCATTAGCTACAATTCTGCTTAGAGTCTACTCGACTAAAGGCCTACGTTGTTTATATTTCTTTTCAATTGTTATAGCACTTAGGTTAAGCCGCGCTCCTTCCCCTGAGCTTCCCTTAGTTTCATATATTCGCTTTTTTATTGTATGTTTTCAAGTTGAAAAGTAGCTACGATCTATTGTAGAAGCTACTATTAGCGGTCTTCAGTAGCGACAATTCTGCTTAGAATCTAGTCGATTAAAAGGCCTACGTCGTTTGTATTTATTTTAAATTTTCTTTTCACCTAGGTTTATCCGCTCTCCCTTAACAGAGCTGCCCCCAAAATTAATATATTTTCTTTTTAATTGTAGGCTTGCAAATTGAAAAGTAGCTACAATCTATTGTAGAAGTTACTTTTAGCGGTCTTCAGTAGCTACAATTCTGCTTAGAGTCTACTCGATTTAAAGGGCTACGTCGTGTGTTTTTATTTTAAATTGTAATTGCACTTAGGTTTATCCGCCCACCATCCCTTGAGCTGCCCCATAGTTTCATATATTCGCTTTTTTATTGTATCTTTTCAAGTTGAAAAGTAGCTACGATCTATTGTAGAAGTTACTATTAGCAGTCTTCAGTAGCGACGATTCTGCTTAGAATCTAGTCGATTAAAAGGCCTACGTCGTTTGTATTTCTTTTCAATTGTCATGGCACCTAGGTTTATCCGCTCTCCCATAACAGAGCTGCCCCCTAGTTTCATATATTAGCTTTTTTATTGTAGGTTTTTAAATTGAAAAGTTGCTACAATCTATTATAGAAGTTACTTTTAGCGGTCTTCAGTAGCTACAATTCAGCTTAGAGTCTACTCTATTTAAAGGGCTACGTTGTTTGTATTTTTTTTTCAGTTGTCGTGGCGCCTAGGTTTAGCCGCCCTCCTTCCCCTGAGCTGCCCCATAGTTTCATATATTCGCTCGTTTATTGTATGTTTTCAAGTTAAAAAGTAGCTTCGATCTATTGTAGAAGTTACTTTTAGCGTTCTTCAGTAGCTACAATTATGCTTATGCTCGATTAAAGGCCTTCGTCGTTTATGTTTATTGTCAATTGTCATGTCAGCTCGGTTTAGCCACTCTCCTTCGCCTGAGCTGCTCCATAGTTTCATATATTTGGTTTGTTATTTTAGGTTTACAAATTTAAAAGTATCTAAAATCTTTTGTAGAAGTTACTTTTAGCGTTCTTCAGTAGATAGAGTTATGCTTATGCTCGATTAAAGTCCTTCGTCGTGTATATTTATTTTAAATTTTAATTGCCCCTAGGTTTAAAAACTCTCCTTAGCCAGAGCTGCCCCATAGTTTAAGATATTCGGTTTTTTATTTTATGTTTTAAAACTGAAAATTAGCTAAAATCTATTGTAGAAGTTTATTTTAGCGGTCTTCAGTAGCTACAATTATGATTAGTGTAAACTCGATTTAAAGGCATTTGTTGTGGTTATTTCTTTTAAAATTTCTTGGCCACGCGATTTATCCGCTCTCCCTGAACTGCGCTTCCCCATAGGTTGATATATTCGATTTTTTAGTTTATGTTTTAAAATTTTAAATTATCTAAAATATATTATTGAAATTACTTTTAGCGGTCTATCAGTAGCTACAATTCTGCTTACAGTCTACTCGATTTCAAGGCGTCCGTCGTTTTGTTTTATTTTAATTTTCAGTGGCTCCTCGGTTTATCGCGGCGCCTTACCTTTAGCGTCCCCCAATTTTAATATATTCGAGTTGTTATTTAATTTTTTAAAGTTTAAAATTATCTAATATCTATTGTAGAATTTACTTTTAGCGGTCTTCAGTAGCTACAATTCTGCTTAGAGTCTACTCGACTAAAGGCCTACGTTGTTTATATTTCTTTTCAATTGTCATAGCACTTAGGTTAAGCCGCCCTCCTTCCCCTGAGCTTCCCCATAGTTTCATATATTCGCTTTTTTATTTTATCTTTTCAAGTTGAAAAGTAGCTACGATCTATTGTAGAAGCTACTATTAGCGGCCTTCAGTAGCGACAATTCTGCTTAGAATCTAGTCGATTAAAAGGCCTAAGTCGTGTGTATTTATTTTACAGTTTCATTTCCCCTAGGTTGATCTGCTCTACCGTACCTGAGCTGCCCCCAAATTTAATATATTTGCTTTTTTACTGTATGCTTGCAAATTGAAAAGTAGCTTCAATCTATTATAGCAGTTACTTTTAGCGGTCTTCAGTAGCTACAATTCTGCTTAGAGTCTACTCGATTTAAAGGGCTACGTCGTTTGTATTTCTTTTCAATTGTCGTGGCACGTAGGTTTATCCGCCCACCTTCCCCTGAGCTGCCCCATAGTTTCATATATTCGCTTTTTTATTGTATCTTTTAAATTTGAAAAGTAGCTACGATCTATTGTAGAAGTTACTATTAGCAGTCTTCAGTAGCGACGATTCTGCTTAGAATCTAGTCGATTAAAAGGCCTACGTCGTTTGTATTTCTTTTCAATTTTCATGACACCGAGGTTTAGCCGCTCTCCTGTACCTGAGATGCCCCATAGTTTCATATATTAGCTTTTTTATTGTATGTTTGCAAATTGAAAAGTAGCTACAATCTATTATAGAAGTTACTTTTAGCGGTCCTCAGTAGCTACAATTCTGCTTAGAGTCTACTCGATTCAAAGGGCTACGTCGTTTGTATTTTTTTTTCAGTTGTTGTGGCGCCTAGGTATAGCCACCCTCCTTCCCCTGACCTTCCCCATAGTTTCATATATTTGCTTGTTTATTTTATGTTTTCAAGTTAAAAAGTAGCTACGATCTATTGTAGAAGTTACTTTTAGCGGTCTTCAGTAGCTACAATTCTGCTTATGCTCGATAAAAGGCCTTCGTTGTTTATATTTCTTTTCAATTGTCATGGCACCTAGGTTTAGCCACTCTCCTTCGCCGGAGCTGCCCCATAGTTTTATATATTCGGTTTTTTATTGTAGGTTTGCAAATTGAAAAGTAACTACAATCTATTGTAGAAGTTACTTTTAGCGTTCTTCAGTAGCTACAATTATGCTTATGCTCGATTAAAGGCCTTCGTCGTTTATATTTCTTTTCAATTGTCATGGCACCTAGGTTTAGCCGCTCTCCTACACCTGAGCTTCCCCATAGTTTCATATATTCGCTTTCTTATTGTAGGTTTACAAATTGAAAAGTAGCTACAATCTATTGTAGAAGTTACTTTTAGCGTTCTTCAGTAGCTACAATTCTGCTTATTCTCGATTAAAGGCCTTCGTCGTTTATATTTCTTTTCAATTTTCATGGCACCTAGGTTTAAAAGCTCTCCATCACCAGAGCTGCCCCATAGTTTCATATATTCGCTTGTTTATTGTATGTTTTCAAAATGAAAAGTAGCTAAAATCTATTGTAGAAGTTACTTTTAGCGGTCTTCAGTAGCTACAATTCAGCCTAGAGTCCACTCGATTAAAAGGCCTACGTCGTGTATATTTCTTTTCAAATTTCATGGCCCCGAGGTTTATCGGCGCTCCATTAACTGAGATTCCCCAGAGTTTCATATATTCGGTTTTTTAGTGTATGTTTTCAAATTGTAAAGTATCTAAAATATATTATTGAAGTTATTTTTAGCGGTTTTCAGTAGCTACAATTCTGCTTAGAGTCTACTCGATTTAAAGGCCTATGTCGTTTTTATTTATTTTAAGTTTTAGTGGCGCCTAGGTTTAGCCGGCCACCTTCCCATTCGCTGCCCCATAGTTTCATATATTAGCTTGTTTATTGTATGTTTTCAAGTTGAAAAGTAGCTACGATCTATTGTAGAAGTTACTTTTAGAGGTCTTCAGTAGCTACAATTCTGCTTAGAGTCTACTCGACTAAAGGCCTACGTTGTTTGTATTTCTTTTCAGTTGTCATAGCACTTAGGTTAAGCCGCCCTCCTTCCCCTGAGCTGCCCCATAGTTTCATATATTCGCTTTTTTATTGTATCTTTTCAAGTTGAAAAGTAGCTACGATCTATTTTAGAAGCTACTATTAGCAGTCTTCAGTAGCGACGATTCTGCTTAGAATCTAGTCGATTAAAAGGCCTACGTCGTTTTTATTTATTTTAAAATTTAATGACCCCTAGGGTTATCCGCTCTCCCTTAACTGAGCTGCCCCAAAAATTCAGATATTAGCTTTTTTATTTTAGGCTTTCAAATTGAAAAGTAGCTACAATCTATTATAGAAGTTACTTTTAGCGGTCTTCAGTAGCTACAATTCTGCTTAGAGTCTACTCGATTTAAAGGGCTACGTCGTTTGTATTTCTTTTCAATTGTCGTGGCACTTAGGTTTATCCGCCCTCCTTCATCTGAGCTGCCCCATAGTTTCATATATTAGCTTTGTTATTGTATATTTTAAAGTTGAAAAGTAGCTACGATCTATTGTAGAAGTTACTATTAGTGGTCTTCAGTAGCGACAATTCTGCTTAGAATCTAGTCGATTAAAAGGCCTACGTTGTTTTTGTTTCTTTTCAATTGTCATGACACTTCGGTTTAGCCGCTCTCCTTCACCTGAGCTGCCCCATAGTTTTATATATTCGCTTTTTTATTGTAGGTTTGCAAATTGAAAAGTAGCTACAATCTGTTATAGAAGTTACTTTTAGCTGTCTTCAGTAGCTACAATTCTGCTTATAGTCTACTCGATTTAAAGGGCTACGTAGTTTTTATTTATTTTCAATTTTCATGTCACGTAGGTTTAGCCGCTCTCCATCACCAGAGCTGCCCCATAGTTTTATATATTCGCTTTTTTATTGTAGGTTTGCAAATTGAAAAGTAACTACAATCTATTGTAGAAGTTACTTTTAGCGTTCGTCAGTAGCTACAATTCTGCTTATGCTCGATTAAAGGCCTTCGTCGTGTATATTTATTTTAAAATGTCATGGCACCTAGGTTTAGCCTCTCACCGTCACCGGAGCTGCCCCAAAGTTTCATATATTATCTTTTTTATTGTAGGTTTGCAAATTGAAAAGTAACTACAATCTATTGTAGAAGTTACTTTTAGCGTTCTTCAGTAGCTACAATTCTGCTTATGCTCGATTAAAGGCCTTCGTCGTTTATATTTCTTTTCAATTTTCATGGCACCTAGGTTTAGCCACTCTCCTTCGCCTGAGCTGCCCCATAGTTTCATATATTCGCTTTTTTATTGTAGGTTTGCAAATTGAAAAGTAGCTACAATCTATTGTAGAAGTTACTTTTAGCGTTCTTCAGTAGCTACAGTTCTGCTTCTGCTCGATTAAAGGCCTTCGTTGTTTATATCTCTTTTCAATTGTCATGGCACCTAGGTTTAGGCTCTCCTTCACCTGAGCTGCCCTTTAGTTTCATATATTCGCTTTTTTATTGTTGGTTTGCAAACTGAAAAGTAGCTACAATCTATTGTAGAAGTTACTTTTAGCGGTCTTCAGTAGCTACAATTCTGCCTAGAGTATACTCGATTAAAAGGCCTATGTCGTTTATATTTCTTTTCAATTGTCATGGCACCAAGATTTAGCCGCTCTCCCGTACCTGAGCTTCCCCATAGTTTCATATATTCGCTTTTTTATTGTAGGTTTGCAAATTGAAAAGTAGCTACAATCTTTTATAGAAGTTACTTTTAGCGGTCTTCAGTAGCTACAATTCTGCTTACAGTCTACTCGATTTAAAGGCGTACGTCGTTTGTATTTCTTTTCAGTTGCCGTGGCGCCTAGGTTTAGCCACCCTCCCTTCCCTGAGCTGCCCCATAGTTTCATATATTCGCTCGTTTATTGTATGTTTTCAAGTTAAAAAGTAGCTTAGATCTGTTGTAGAAGTTACTTTTAGCGGTCTTCAGTAGCTACAATTCTGCCTAGAGGATACTCGATTAAAAGGCCTATGTCGTATATATTTCTTTTCAATTGTCATGACACCTAGATTTAGCCGCTCTCCCTTACCTGAGCTTCCCCATAGTTTCATATATTCGCTTTTTTATTGTAGGTTTGCAAATTGAAAAGTTAATACAATCTATTATAGAAGTTACTTTTAGCGGTCTTCAGTAGCTACAATTCAGCTTAGAGTCTACTCTATTTAAAGGGCTACGTTGTTTGTATTTTTTTTTCAGTTGTCGTGGCGCCTAGGTTTAGCCGCCCTCCTTCCCCTGAGATGCCCCATAGTTTCATATATTCGCTCGTTTATTGTATGTTTTCAAGTTAAAAAGTAGCTTAGATCTGTTGTAGAAGTTACTTTTAGCGGTCTTCAGTAGCTACAATTCTGCTTAGAAGCTAGTCGATTAAAAGGCCTACGTCGTTTGTATTTCATTTCAATTGTCATGACACCTAGGTTTAGCCGCTCTCCCTTACCTGAGCTTCCCCATAGTTTCATATATTCGCTGTTTTATTGTAGGTTTGCAAATTGAAAAGTAGCTACAATCTATTATAGAAGTTACTTTTAGCGGTCTTCAGTAGCTACAATTCTGCTTAGAGTCTACTCGATTTAAAGGGCTACGTCGTTTGTATTTCTTTTCAGTTGTCGTGGCGCCTAGGTATAGCCACCCTCCTTCCCCTGAGCTTCCCCATAGTTTCATATATTTGCTTGTTTATTTTATGTTTTCAAGTTAAAAAGTAGCTACGATCTATTGTAGAAGTTACTTTTAGCGGTCTTCAGTAGCTACAATTCTGCTTAGATTTTACTCGATTAAAGGCCTACGTTGTTTATGTTTCTTTTCAATTGTCATGGCACTTAGGTTTAGCCGCTCTCCTTCACCTGAGCTGCCCCATAGTTTCATATATTCGCTTTTTTATTGTAGGTTTTCAAATTGAAAAGTAGCTACAATCTATTGTCGAAGTTACTTTTAGTGGTCTTCAGCAGCTACAATTCTGCTTAGAGTCTACTCGATTGAAGGCTTACGTCGTTTATATTTCTTTTCAATTGTCATGCCATCTAGGTTTAGCCGCTCTCCTTCACCTGAGCTGCCCCATAGTTTCATATATTTGCTTTTTTATTGTAGGTTTTCAAATTAAAAAGTAGCCACAATCTATTGTAGAAGTTACTTTTAGCGGTCCTCAGTAGCTACAATTCTGCTTAGAGTCTACTCGATTTAAAGGGCTACGTCGTTTGTATTTCTTTTCAGTTGTCGTGGCGCCTAGGTTTAGCCACCCTCCTTCCCCTGAGCTTCCCCATAGTTTCATATATTTGCTTGTTTATTGTATTTTTTCAAGTTGAAAAGTAGCTACAATCTATTGTAGAAGGTACTTTTAGCGGTTTTCAGTTGCTACAGTTCTGCTTAGAGTCTACTCGCTTAAAGGTCTATGTCGTTTATATTTATTTTCAGTTGTAGTGGCACCTAGATTTAGCCGCTCTCCTTCCTGTGAGCTGCCCTTAGTTTCATATACTCGTTTGTTTATTGTAGGTTTTCAAATTGAAAAGTAGCTACAATCTATTGTAGAAGTTACTTTTAGTGGTCTTCAAGTACGTATGTATTCTTAGATCTTTATCAATTGAATGTTTTCCATATGAAATGTGTATATTCCTTCGAAATTTACAGTAAAGAACAACCCTAGTAGTTTAAATTTTTAGGTTTAATTTATAAATTGCTAGAGAAAAATTTATGTTTGTTTGTCCTGTTTTTTTTTACATTTTTATCTTGTTATGTTTTTTTTATCCTGCTATTTCTGTCTGAAACCTCGCTTACATATGTCACACTTGAATGGCTTTTCACCGGTGTGGATTCTTACGTGGGTAGTTAGCTGGCTATTCTAACTAAAACCTTGCTGACATATTTCGCACTTCCACGGCCATTCACCGGTTTGGATTCTTTTATAGGAAGTGAGGCGGCTACTTTGTCTGAAACCTCGCTTACGTATGTCACACTTGAATTGCTTTTCACCGGTGTGGATTCTTACATGGGTAGTTAGCTGGCTATTCTAACTAAAACCTTGCTCACATATGTCGCACTTCCACGGCCATTCACCGGTTTGGATTCTTTTATAGGTAGTGAGGCGGCTACTTTTTCTGAAACCTCGCTTACATATGTCACACTTGAATGGCTTTTCACCGGTGTGGATTCTTTTTTGTGCAGTGAGGTGGGAATTCTGACTAAAACCTTGATTACAAATGTCACACTTCCATGGCTTTTCACCGGTGTGGATTCTTACGTGGGTAGTGAGCTTGCTATTCTGACTAAAACCTTGCTTACATAAGTCACTCTTCCACGGCCATTCACCGGTGTGGATTCTTTTATAGGTAGGGAGGCGGCTACTTTGTCTGAAACCTCGCTTACTTATGTCACACTTGAATGGCTTTTCACCGGTGTGGATTCTTTTGTGTGCAGTGAGGTGGGAATTCTGACTAAAACCTCGATTACATATGTCACTCTTCCACGGCCATTCACCGGTGTAGATTCTTTTATGGGTAGTGAGGCGGCTACTCTGTCTGAAACCTCGCTTACATATGTCACACTTAAATGACTTTTCGCCGATGTGGAAGCTTCTGTGTACAGTGAGTGCGGAATTTTGAATAAAACCTTTATTACATTTATCACTCTTCCATGGCTTTTCACTGGTGTGGATTCTTCTGTGTGGAATGAGGTTGCAGTTATATCTAAAACTTCGCTTACATATGTCACTCTTGAATGGCTTTTCACCGGTGTGGATTCTTTTTTGTACAGTGAGCTGGGAATTCTGACAAAAACCTCGATTACATACGTCACACTTCCATGGCTTTTCCTCACTTGGGATTCTCCTTTGTGCAGATTCTCCTGTCTCCTCTGTGCATATATCCCAGGTACGAAAATTTTCATCAGTCTGAACTCTAAGCTACTTAACAAGATTCTTGTTACATCTAATTTTTTTTCCTACCTTCTGCCTCTTGACTCTCTGTTGAGTTGCTTGTACCTGTCTCATTGGGTACTTTATCTTTGTTAGAATCAACACAAGTCGGATTATTCGTCCTTATCCTTCGACGTCTGCGCCTTTTCGCTGTTTCTGTGTTTTCGCCATCTTTTACTGCAGACTGGCCTACATCGCTACGTTGTTTATCAATATTCTCAAAATACTGTATTGTATTTACTGATATTCCTTCGTGAAGAGTGTTTAATTCCTGTTCAATGACATTTTTTTGCTCCTGACGCGTCTACTGTTTCTTTACAAAGATCAGTGGCATCGCCTTTGACCTCCTTCAAGATATGAATTCCTTTAAATAACATATTTAAACACTTTATGAGAGAAGAGTTGAGTCTTTTAAATTGTAATATTTAGTGACGGACAAATGATACAGAATTTTAAATGTATTTTTTAGTATTATTCTGCTAATCAATACTTTGGACACCAAGATCTGTACACCAAAAGAAGCAAATTGTTTTGCTCAAAAAACAAACAAACCATATAATAAATTACATAACTTTACATTACATACATTACATAAGTTGGGCTCAAAACCCCTATCCCTTCGCAAGGCCAAAACATAATTTGCACTTTACTGAAAAAAAATACAAATGAATGTGCATTGTCAGTTTAATATACGTATACTGATATTTAGTAATCAAAATGTTAATATTATTTGATTTATTAAAGTTATAAAAGTAAAAACATTTACATTTTTTCAGTAAAGGGCAAATTTTGTTCTGGCCTTGGGAAGGCATAGGGGTTTTGAGCCCAACTCATGTTATTTTTTGCTCGTTTTGAGTTTGACTCGGTTATTTATTGCAATTTCAGTTCGTTTTGGGTTTCATTTATTTATTGATGCTGATTTCTGGTAGTTTCACGCTTGGTAGATTATTTGATTTTATTTTTGCTCATTTTTTGTTTAATGGAGTTCTTTACTTTTCTTTGAAAAACTTATTTTGTGGAAAAAGTTTTTTTTAATTAATCATCTGGACATGACGACGAATTACCTTCTAGGGAAGAGTCAATCCTGCAAATTTTGGACTTACTTATGGGCTCAATCCCCATTGATTTTAGACAAGCTCAGCCTAGATAGGACTTGTAATCTGGATCAGAAGGTGCTGGAAAAATAGCTGCTGCAGTGGTTTTCCCCAGCAGCAGAGAAATAAGATAATAACTAGTACTGTTTTTTAGATATTTCGATTGCTCGGCTCTGATGCTCGGTTACTCTTTCTTTTCTTTCCTTAACGTGTGACCATATCCTTTCAATGTAAATGTTCCACTCTTAAATCACTTATCGAGTTCATTAAATTGAAAAAAAACTTATTTTATTAGTTTAAGGTATTTTCCTAGTCTGAATTAAAAAATTAAAATTATTGCTCAGACACCTTAAATATTTTTGCAGTTTGCAAAATAACTTTAGTGATTCTGAACTGAAAATTAAAATTAAATAAAGTTTATCTTGATCTTTTTTCTACGGAAATATAGAGCAACGTTATAAAAACTCTCAATTTAAGAATTGAGCAAAAAAAATTTCGGCTCCAGGAGACAATTATAACTTTTAAGTGAGAGATTAAAATAAAATTATTCTATTTGAAATTTTCAGGAATTATCCTAGTTTTAATTGGCAAATCAGATTTTTTTTTTAAACCCTAAAACAGTTACGGCATTTTACATAACTATAGCTACATGCTTTTAAGTTGTTAAAAATTTTATTTAGATTTTCGTATGCAAGATGGTGTTAATAACATTTGTTACTCAAGTGCTATGCAAAATACATTTTTTTTTGTAAAAAAAAACTGATTGTATTTTATTTTTTTTATTACAAAAGGCGCTAGATGTTTCAGTGTAACATAGTAATGTTCCAGTGCCCCGCTAGTTGCAGAAGAAAAAACGGAAAAAAGATTCCTTCGATGCAGAATATCGTGTTTGTAACCACTTTTCTTATTTTTCAAGCCAATGGATTTCCAATGTTGGTCGAGCCAAAGGACAGTAAGTTACTAATATAAGAGTTTTGGACAAGGCGGTTCTAATAGTGCACTTCTTGTTTTGATGTGAGTTATGGAGCTATTTTTAGGAGTTCTGGCGATTTGTAGTTTTTACTATGGGACGTGATCGTCGCTTACTAGGTTGCTAACTACCAGTTGTATCGGTTTTTTACCGGCTACAGGGAAAAGCCTATGGCTTTTTCTTATTTGTAAAATAAGAGACGAACGTCAGAGAATCAGGTAGCTAAGTAACTCCAGTATATTCAGTGGTTTGTTTTTTACTTGGTTTCAGATATCTCGATACTGATGAAACTTACAAACTCTCAGTTCATAATTAAATGTGCTGATTCTTTATATTAATATTTCAGCTATGTCTGCACTCATGATACAGATGAAACATACCATACACATTTATAATGTACTATATCGTTCCTTTATGTAAATCTAAATCCGATGAAACTTACATAGTCCCCATTTAAAATGAACAATACCGATCCTTTATGTAAAGGAAAATTTCCTTTCAAATTCTCATACCTGAGTCTACTTACGTCATAAACTCGAAGAAGCTGGCTATCCTTCCTAAATCGGTCATTATGTCTTCTCTTTTGCTAATATTTTTCTGTTTTTGTTTCATCCTGGCTATTTTCGCTTGCGTTTATCTTCCTGAAAATCCTCAAATCCGATTTTTACTCTCAGACAAAATAAATTCAAGTACTACATTACTCGAATATAATTTACATTAGCCATTCATTATACTTCTTTCATCAAAAGTATGTTAACAACTTCTTAGATAAATCAGTTTATCAATTACCTTGTGGCAGCGTAGTGGATGACTCTAGTGACTCTTGATCAAAGGAACTCTGGTTCAATCCTGCCTGTTGCAAGGAAATTGTTTGCAAAGTAGTGCCTTAATAATTTTTTCCCATATTTAGACTAGAAGCCTTCGATTTTAAATAATCATGGTTGTTTATTTCATAACCTTTCTCTTTACATTTAAGGCCTGAGCATTGATCCAGCTCGGTCCGCCTCACTAAAACAAAAGATTAGACTAAACTTTCTCTTTGTTGGATTTTTGACTCAGTTTTGAGATAGTAACAAGAAGAATACAGAATCACCTGTGTTTTCCAAATATTCTTTATATTTCATACAATACCCGAAAAGATAGTTAAAAGGCAAAACTAAGCCAAAATGCCTGAAATGTGACGTAATGATGACAAGTTTATAAGAGCAAAAAATTGAGCAACATGCGTGACGTCATACTGTCTGTTGTCATGACTGTCCATCAATTATTAAGGATAAATTTTTGGGTCGTCCTATAAATATATATTTTACTCTGAGATTAATAATCGAGAAATGCTACTTGAGTCCTCTGACCCCTTAGCTTATTAGATTATGAGCAAGCGTTTAATTTAGTGGATAGAAGATCTTCAGTGCATTGTCATTATAGTCAACTTCATTAAGTCCGACATTGTTTGTATTTCATTTCAGTTTCCCCTTCCCCAAGTTACTCCATAATTTTCGTCATATTTTCATTTAATTCGTCTGTTTATCATACTCTTCCAGATCGAAAAGTAGGGATAACCTGTTTCAGTAGCCACTTTTAGCACTCTTTAGTAGCTACAACCTTACTTCGGTTCGACTTGATTAATGGCTTATTTTGTTATATTCTATTTTAGTTGCAACAGCTATTGACGACGGTGACCTTTTACAATACAATAGAAGGATTGCGGATTGGCAAGCCTCCAAGGAACATGACATCAAAGGTTACGAAGAATTTGAAGGTGGTTTTAAAATACCCTACAAAATATGGAAGCAACTCTTTACGTAAGACACGTTTTGTTACCGCTGTTAATAACAAGTTTTATTGCTCTTTTTAGAATGGACTTATAACTCCCGTTCTAGAGAGTATTAAATAAAAAACAAGTTTTTTAATGACACTTTTTATTGCCGCTGTACTCAAAGAGTATGGGTAACTTGTGAGTGAAATCTGGCGCTAGCGTCAACAAAAACTACCAACGCCATCTAATGTCTGGCAACACATGACAATTTTTCAAGCTTTGTAATAGTTTTTTTTTCAGGAGATCAGACGTTTATTACTACCCTTTATTACTACAGGATTTACTACTCTTTCTAAAATGGATTTATAACTCTCGTTCTAAAGAGTACAGCTAACTTACAAGAGTGGGAGCTGGCACAAGTATGGACAAAAAAAACTCAGAGCCAAAAAGTACTTTGCGACCTTTGACATTTTTCTTTTTGTGTAATAATAAGAATATTGGATGTATTTTTTTAGTTGGGAAAATTAGTGTAGTAATAAGTTTCTAATCTCAGTTCCTGACAGAAAAACGATTAGAAAGCTTGAAAAATGCCAAGTGTCGCCAATTGCTAGATGGTGTTGATTTTTCTTTTTTTTTGTCAATACTTGCGCCAGTTCCCATTCTTGTAAGTTACTTGTACTCTTTGATCCTGTCAATAACATTATGTTTCGTAAAGAACAGGATTGGACGTGTTATAATTCCAATGCCTGATTCTGAGAGTAAAAAAGCTGTGTTTAGATATGAAACGTCAATCACTGGAGATTCCGCTTTTTTTTCATAATGACCTCAAAAAATAATTTAAAAGGAAACAACTACAATAATTCAATTACTGAGGAAGCTGCTTATCAAAATGTATTTATTTGTGATCCAAAATTATCCTTGAAAATTCAGCTTCTAAAGTTTTTAAAAATTCCGACTTGAAAATTTTGAGCCTGTTTTCCTTTTTTAAAAGTCTTTGTTTTTCATTTTAAAAAAATAAAGTTTTGAAAGGTAAAATATGACCTACAAAGTTTGAGCTTTTCATCTCATTTTTGCCTCACGATTCTCTAGGAAAAAAAAAATCAAGAGTGTCAAATATTCAAATATTGTTTTTAAGACACTGAAATTACTTTTTACTTCCAGAAAATTAGAATTAGGGAAATAGCAAAGGAAGTTATTAATTTTATTTTTAATTTTTAATATTTAATTAATTAATAATTAATTTTATTTTAGGCAATTAATTAATTTAATTGCCTAAATTAATTTAATTGCCTAAATTAAATTAATTTAATTGCATAATTAATTTTAGGCAATTAAGATTCAACTTTTGCCCCCAGTGATGCATTAATGAAGAACCTATAAAGAGAAAATTAGTAAAATACGCAAGAAAAATATTGTGAAATAACAAAGTTTACTTCCCTGAAATTCAACTTGTTTCCTTGTTGAATTACAAGTAATTAATTTTTTACTATTTCAAAACAATTTTTATTATCAAAAGTTGCTTTTATTTGAAACAACTTACTAGAGCAATCGTGCCTCTGAAAAGAACTATTATTACTAACAACTCGCAGAAGTACCGAGAAGTACCAAGCCGCCTCAAGCCGAAACAGCTACGCACACTCCTCAATCCCAATATATACAAAGCCTCCCTCTTTACACCCTCCCAGGAAGTTCCCATTTCCTCAGTACCGAGCACAACCCCAAGCCTAGAAGGAAAAGAAAATTAAGGGAAATTTCCTTGATTAATGGAAATAATTAAGAAAATTAAGAGAAATACGCAAAATGTCTGTATACTTCCCAACAACAAATGTTATACACAAACAATAAACAAATTTCATAAGTTACAAATCTTTTCCCGGGGGCTGTGGGGAAGGGTCATGTTATCCGCAAGGGCAAGTTATTTGACTTTTCAACGATGTTGAACAAAATGGATATCTTAAAGTTTTGGTCGGGCGATTTTGGGGAAAACAGGTTATGGGTTCAAAAAATATTCTACAAAACGTTTTCTTGGTCCCTTAGACAGGACACTAGAATTTTTAGTTTCTGTTCAAATGAGTCCTCATCCGATATTCTAGGACCACTGGTTCTAAACTATCACCCATGGGAAAAAAAACAAATAAACGTGCATCTGTGATCTTTCTTCCGGGAAAAAAAATATATAATTCCACATTTTTGCAGATGGGAGCTTGAAACCTTCAAAGCAATGTTCTCTGATACACTGAATCTGATGGTGTGATTTTCAATTGAGATTAATTGAGTTTTCGGGGGTGTTTTTCTCCTTTTTAAAAAAAAAGGAGAAAACACCCCCTTTGTTTTTTTCTTCCTTTTTTTTGATGGCTAACAGTAAACTTAATTCATCTTAAACAATTAGAATCAGCATAATAAGCCGATTCTTTTGATGTTTCTATTCATAGGAAAATTCCATTTTTCAACTTTTGGTTACTATTGAGCCAATTCAATCCTTACTTACAGTTCATTATTACGAATAGTTTGACAATTACCAACCTTAGATCCAACGTTTTCCTTCTCTTTGGAAAAACAACCTAAAGCAAGAAAAAGGAAATTAGAGAAATACTTCAGAAAATCGTTTTCGCAAAGTTGCTTTACGTTTAAGTAAAAAGTTACTTTTTGAAACTCAATGACGTTTTTAGTTTTTGTTTTGATGTTCCGTCTCTTTTCTTTTAAAACCACTTTTAGTGAGAAACTAATATACTTTTTACATTGTGTTGCAATATGTACTTGCAATGACGTCATTTTCCTTGGGTTATGCTACTGCTACTTCTAACAGCTCACCGCATTACCAAGCCGCCTGTGGCTAACACAGATGTGTTCAAATCCTCTCTTTGATTCACCCTCCCAAGAAGTTCCAGTTTCCTTTTAATCCTTTCTTACGACCTTTTCCTACTCCATTCAGGGACAACCATTTGGCCCTAGATGGAAACCCAAAAAGGACGACCGTTGGTAATCTGTTATCCTTCATTTGCGTAATATGTTCTAGCCGTCTCAATCTTTCTTTTATTATAGCCATTGAAACTGGAAGAGAACCACATTTTTCGCACAGCTTGAAGTTTGAACGGTTAGTCAGACGGTTGGCCAAAATAATCTGTACGCAATTCCTATGGAAAACATCTAACAACTCCTCCTCCGTCTTTCGGAGCGTATGCGTTTCAGAACCATACTGACCATTGTCATCACTGTGGGTTCCAGTATTCTAATCTTGGTTCGCGCACTTGTCTTCCAATTCTTCTGAACTTTTTTCAGCTGTAAAAAAACACACTGGCCATTGGATATGCTACTTTTAACATCTTCACCATATTCATTATCTTTACCATTTTGTTTGTGTAATGACGTTATAACGATGACACTTGTGACTCGGCTTTTTAACATTACTTTCTGAAATATCCAAGAAAGCTATTTTTAAGTAGCAAAATTTACTTACTTGTTATTCAACCTTTTCCTTCAATGGTGCCGCGAAAAAGAACCTTGAAAAAAAAATCGCTCAAATATTCAAAAAAAGTTTTTTTTAAAAAAACAGTCCCTTATATGAAATCGAATTTTTCTTCCCTCCTAAACCCTTCGCATTCAACCTTTTCCTTCAATGATGCTAGAAAAAGAACATTGAAAATAAATCGCTCAAATATTCCAAAAAATTTTTTTTTTTTTTTTTTTTTTCAGTCACTTATATGAAATCGAATTTTTCTTCCCTCGTAAATCTTTTCGTAAACCCTTCGTATTCAACCTTTTTCTTCAATGATGCCGCGAAAAAGAACCTTGAAAAAAAAATCGCTCGAATATACAAAAAAAGTTTTTTTAATTAAAAAACATTCACTTGTATGGAATCGAATTTTTCTTCCCTCGTAAAAAATTGAATTTCTCCATTCTCAGATAGTTTACTATCTCTATATTTGTCGTGCGTCTAAAAAGATCTTGTTATTGCTTTTGGGTTTCAATCATATTCCTCGTAAACGAGTCTAAAAAAAACAACAAATTTATGAAATATCCATCAAAGCCTCCAATTGTATCCAGACAGAAAAACATAGAAAAAGATTCAAAAACTCGGAAAAGATAAGGAATTTAGAGACTATTTTTAAATAGCAAAAGTAACCCATCTGTGATACAGCTTTTTCTCCCGTGTTGTTTTGAAAAAGAAGCTAGAAAAATAAGTTTAGAGAAATATTTGAAAACGTCTTTTGTAAGTAGTTGTTATGGTGATTTACAACTTTTCTTGTCTATCGAATCTTTAGATGTCTTATATAAAGGTGACAGCAAACGAGGAAGACCCTCAGGAAGAGGTGAATATCTCAAAAACAACGTCACGTAGTGAAAGTTCTGGAAAAGTTATGGAACGAAAGGCTGTGACACGATGTTTAGAGGGCGAGACAATTTCACCACCAAGGATACAGCATTCCATATCCGAAGGTAAATATGAACCGAATCTCCAAATGCTTGGAGATTCTCCAAAAAAGCTATCGATCATTCCCGCTCAAGCTAGTATAGATCGTTCTACTGCAGCATCTGACATTTTATTGAAAGAAAAGGGACTTTTTGACGCAAAGCGGAGGATATGGGTACAGTTGTCTGGTCATCCTGGAGTCCTTACACCAGCTGGTGCTGGAACCGTATGGAAGCGTTTGCACGATAATAATGAGTCAGAAATGTACGAAAAGCTAATGAAAGATTCTGCGGTTGGAATCGTGCCAAAGTTTTACAGAAAATTGGAATTTGAAGGGGAAGTTTTTATTGAAATCCGTAATCTTTTGTACGATTTCTGTGATCCATATGTTTTAGATATCAAAATGGGAACCCGAACTTTTCTAGAAAGTGAGGCCTCAAATGAGGTCACCCGGAAAGATCTGTACGTGAAAATGAAAGCCTTAGATCCATCGGCACCAACTCAAGAGGAAGAAAAGGAGGAAGCAGTCACCAAGATGAGGTATATGACCTTTCGGGAGGAATTGAGTTCCTCTCGTGAGTTTGGTTTTCGAGTTGAGGCAATGAAAACTCGAGGACAACCTGTAAGCAATTTGAAGAAGGTTCGTACAAAAACAGAACTTATTCAGACTTTTGATTATTTTTTCAAGGGAAACCCTAAAATGCGAAGAAAAATGTTAAAGAGAATTTTGAATGTAAGGCGACAGTTTGAGAACTCTAGTTTTTTTATGAGTCACGAAGTAGTGGGAAGCAGTATATTGATGATTTATGATGAATACAAGGCTGGTGCGTGGGTTATTGATTTTGAAAAGACTAGAAAGCTACCGGATGGTATCAAAATAAATCATAGGAATCAATGGAAACCAAGAAATCGAGAGGAAGGGTACCTTTTTGGCTTAGATAATTTGATAGATATTCTAACAAGTGCGTGTCAAGAAAATGATGGTCATTCTACAGCAACTTAGGAAAGCTTAGCAAGGTGTGTTGTACTTTTGAAGCTGTGTCAAGGAGGCTAATGTTGAAATACTCCTCGTTGTATGATCAACCTTATTCTGCTTTCTAAACAGATACTTTAGTCGGCCAAGGGGTCTTTTTAGAGGATTTGGTCATTCACGTTAATCACAATTGGAGTAAAAATAAAATAAGAGAAGTTGGCGCAGGTAAGAACCTGACCTAAAAGAATGTAAGGATCTTCTATAGTTTTCGTGAATTTCATGAGTTGTCATAATAGAAAAAAAAACATTCACAATAGAAACTAAACGTACCATTTAAACCTTAGCACTAGCAGACTTAGCGCATAGTTATTAATAGCCTTAATACTAGTAGAAGCATCATAATAGTATTAACAGAAATATCATTAGACGTATTAGTAGTAGTAAGCAAGAAGTGCCTTTTGGTTAGTTCAGTATCCCCCTTAACATAGCCTGTAGGTTTCAACTGAATATTCTAAGCCATTCCTGAGATATTTCTGATACGCCCTTTTAAGAACTTCTTAAAAACAATAATTTCGGGACAAACCGATTTTGTCCCAACCGATTTTGGGCAATGCCCCTCCTCGACATTTCTAAAATTCTTGTGCCCTCCTTGTTACATTTAAATTCTGTTATTCAAAATTTTACATGTACTCACCTGAACGAAGCTTAAGAGATCAATAACTTTTTAATATCCTTTTAGTATCCTTTTTCAGGTCGTCTTCTTGGCATGTTTTATACTAGTGGAAAATATCGTATGGACACAATACCTTTTATACAATACATTCGGTCATTACCATGCTGTTATGTATTTGTTTTGCTCTTTAAGTGTATATGAATATGACGTCATTCACATGAAAAGTGTTTTTTTTTTCCAAAATTAAGCTCTAAAGTACTCAGTTGACGGGTGTACGTCCTGCCCATGACGTCAACAGCTTGGAACTGAAGCCCTAAGTCCCTTGGCCAAGGGGGGCTAATTTACAAAACATCTTTAGTTTTGTTTAGTTTACTCCATAAATTGGAGAGAAGTTTCCGGGGGTGTGACAAGAAAAAAATTAAAAACGTATTAAAAATTGGTTAATATTCATTTTTGTTGCGTTTTTACTTCCTCCCTATGACCCCTGACCCGCAGAAATATTGTCGTGGCCCACCGATGGGGCCTGCGCCCCACGTTGGGAATCACGGATCTAAACGCTTAATTGGCACAATAAAGCCTTTATCTGTTCTAGCATATAATCTTAAATCAAAAGAGAAATCGTAATAACACTAGCCCAGATCTAAACTTAGGTCCAACCCACGACTTTTGACGTCGAACTTGCAAAATAATAAGTGGTCTACTGTTTTTGCAATTTCTCATGAGCAAATTGGAGAATTTAACTTTTATATTTGTTATTCAATATTTGGTTACTGGGTTTGAACCCCCCCCCCCCCCATAAAAGAAAGAAAGAAATTGTCCGATTTGTAAAAAAATAACAAAATGCACATTAATAAATTTTTTATGCGTTTTGTAGAATTTTTGCACCCTCCCCCCTCTGAAACAATAACCAGCTTATTAATAAAGACCAAAAATTCCTGATATTTTTACATCTTTTATTTGTAATATTAAAAAACCTAATTGATCAAAATCTTTAGTGAGAAGGCTATGAAAAATCTACTGAATACTCCCTTCCGTGCTCTACCTAAGAAAGGTAGTAATGTTTATTTTCGATTATGCGTCAAAGTTTCTTTCCAACTAAGCAAGCTATTCGAAAAGATTTTGCTTTTTATTCCATCGTTAGACATAGCAGCGGCATTAGACTCGGACATTCACTTCGATATTTGTCCACTTAGGAAATTGGGTATGAAATGTTTTTTTGTATTATGGTTTAATAAAAAAGGACATTTTTAATGACTTTAATGTTTGTTTTGGTGTAGGGCTATTCAATCATTGGAAAATGGGATATTCTGCTCGAATATGCTACTATGATAAAGTTTAGTTTAGGTAAGGTCTTTAAGTCGGTTTCAGATTGACTAGAAATACTAATTAGGGTTAGAATCGACCTACCTATAAATAGTAACTTCAATTTAAGGTTGGGAAGGGGACGTAATTTTTTTCATTTTTACGGAAAAATGAGAATTTTTAGAGCTGTGGATTTCTTATTTTATTGATGTTTAGGTAAAGTTGAGGGGCCGAGTGGTTAGCGCCCTAAACTTGAAATCCTGAGGTCAGGGGTTAGAGTCCCGGTGTCGTTGGTTATTGGGTTTGGAACTTTTTTGGTGACTTTTTAAGCTCAGCCAGTGTCGACCCAGCTCTTAAGTGGGCCAATCCCCAACCACGCATTGCACTCCCGGCCTTAGGTATTGAATCACAAGATTGGCACCTGCGCAACGCAGACCATTGGTCAACATGTGGAAATGTTTTTTGTTTTTTTTTTAATTAGGCAAAGGGTTTGCTCAGGCAGGGTTTTCTTTCATTCCATATGATGGAAAGTCAAATTTTCTATTGGATACTTATTTTTTGCTGTTATGGCTAAATTCGTTACAACGAAAATAAAACCTGATAGTATATTGACGGAAAAAAAACAAGCTAAAAAAAATACAGAAAAAGAACTGACTCAGTAACTAATTTTCGGGTGATATTTGCTCTTCTGAGAAATTTTCTAAACAAAATTTTACTATAAAGACCAATAGAAATAATAGTTACCATTCCTGAATCAGTTACGAATGGCAATTTTTCTCATTAGGTTTTTTTTTTTTTACGGGTTTTAAAATTTTGGTTACTATGGGCCGTTGTTCGTTCTTTACTAGGTTGCAGCTGTCGCTGCAACCATAATGGGTTGTAAAATGTCTAATGTTATAATAAACTGAAAGAAAATCTTAACAATTCTAATGTTTATTCATGTAGAGAGTCGTGGCAATGTAATATACTTTGGCTGATTGCTTTAACAGAACGTATTCCCAATATTACTGTTTCTCCCATGTTTCATCATTGTTACAGCGGTAGCAGCAACCTAGTAGGGAACGAACCAACCATGGGCCATAGTAACCAAAAAATAAAAAACGTATTAAAAAGAACCGGCAAGTGAGAAAAAATTGCTATTTCTTGTTGATTCTGGAATGACTGATTCTAGCTCATTCGTAAAATACTATTTAAAAAAGAAACTTTAAGGAATTTCGAAAAATAGCCTAAATAATTTTTTAGACCACACTACTTTTCTATTTACGAAAAATTAAGAGAGAAAAACGAGTCTCATTTAAATAAAGTAGTGGAACAAAAAACGAAATAGAAAAAAAAACAACAACAAAACATTAATTAAAAAAAAGTTTTTGTCTTGTTCAGTGAGTAACAGCAGTTTCTGGAAGTGTTTAAAATGTGAGTTGTATTTATTTGTTTTGTCTTTTAGTTGCTTTTTTTCTCTCTTTCTTTCTCCTGTGTGTTCAGTTTGTCGTTTGTTAGATGATCTTATTTTAAAAAACTGTTTTATTATCTTTAAATTTTTTTTTTCGTTGAGAAAGACTCCCGGAAGCTGAGCCGAAGTATTAGGATTTTTTTAAATGAAAGTTTTGTTGTAGTTTTTTTTCCACTGCTATATTTAAATAAAGCCCGTTTTTCTCTCTTAATTTTTTGAAAAGTAGTCTGAACCCCCTACAAAATGGTTTCAGATCAAAACAAAAGTACACCATTGGAATTGCAGTGACCAAAACCCTATTCTGGAATCGTACAGTCCCCTGGCTTGAACAACAAGGAAAATCATTTTTTGTGAGGGTAGCACTGATGTGTGCTTTCTTTTTTTTCTTCTATACTCCTAGCTAGACAGCACTGTGTGTGGGTAGCACTGATGTGTCCTTTATGCTAGCTGGACAACCCTGTGTGTGGTTAACACTGATGTGTCCTTTTTTCTTTTTTTTTTCCTTCTTCACTGCTAGCTAGACAGCACTTGTGTGGGTAGCACTGATGTGTTTTTTTTTCTTTTGTTCCTTCTTCACTACTAGCTGGACATCACTGTGTATGGATAGCACTGATGTGTCCTCTTTTTTTCTTCCTCACTGCTAGCTGGACAGTACTGTGTGTGGTTAGCACTGATGTGTCCTTTTTTTTCTTTTTTTCCTTCTTCACTGCTAGCTGGACATTGGAAAATCATAGGGAGCTGTTCAGGGACTCATTTAAAAGCAAAACTGGTATATCTAGTATCTTTTATAATTAATAAACACGATGATGAATGACGGCATTTTCCTAGGTTTTCATATAGGGGTCCTTTTTCGGGCAGTCAAGGGGTATGGGCTGTATAATAACTTTTTGCCAAATGTTGGGGGGGGGGCGTCCTTTATCTGGCCCTGTTACTACCATAAATGACAGGTATTTAAATTTGTATTTTAGCATTTAAATACAAAATACATGCTTAGTCACGTATTTGAAAATGCTATTTAAATATATTTACAACCAAGTATTTTGTATTTGTATTTAGATTCTTTTAAAAGTATTTTAACCAACAATGTGTTTATTCTATGTGTAGTATGTTCTACTTACAAAGAAACGGATTAGCAGAACAACAAAGGCCAAGCTTGCGAAAACGTTTGTGATATATGTATTGTTGTTGTATGCGGTATATGTCGTATGTTGTTGTGCAATGTTTATTGTATATGTAGTATGTTCTGCTTACAACAAATTAAGCTTAAAAAACAGTTCAGCAAAATAACAAAAGTCAAGCTTGTGAAAACGTTTGTGATATAGCCTACGTATTGTTCTTGTATACGGTATATGTTTTATGTTGTTGTGTTTAGCATATTGTGTGTTGTTGTAGTATGTATACTGTATGTTATGCAAGGAGTAAACCAACAGCACACCAAATGCCAACATTCCAAGGCCCTGTTGTGAAAACAATGACTATTAAAGTAGAAAACTTATAATAAGAGTTTACTAAATAAATGTAACGAAACTAATTTTTTTATTACTTTAAGAATATTGAGGGAAAACCATGTACCGAATTTTTAAAATGATTTGGTGGTGGTTTTGAGAGTTCAGAGTGCAAAAATAGGTTTGAAAAGCAATGTTAAGAAGATTAAGTCGCTTGGACTGGGAACAAGGGAACGTGAAGAGGTAATACTTGGAGATCGATCTGGATAGCTTCACTTACCTAGGTAGTACTATTAGTAAAGATGGTAGATGCAGATAAGATGTTAAAAGTAGGGTATCCAAGGCCTGGGGTGTCTTTTCAATGTTGAAAAAAGTTTAGAAGAAAAGCGAGATCAGTCTATGATCCAAGATTAAAGATTAGAAGCTACAGTAATGACAGGGGTCTGATATGGTTCCGAAGCTATATGACCCCGAAATGCGAATTCGGCCCTTCGGTGCTTGTTATAGCCATTTTCTGAAATAAATATCTTATCTAAGCTTGGACGCTTCAGAAGACAGAGGAGAGATATTTTCAAAAAGAATTGTCTACGAATTCTTTTGGGTGTCCGTCTGACTAACCGTATTTCAAACAGTAAGCTGTACGAAAAAAGTGGGTCTATCCCGCTTTGTAGGGCTATAATGAGAGAAAGATTAAGATGACTGGGGCACGTTCGGCAAGTGAAGGATGACAGATTGCCGAAGTCTGTCCTTTTTGGTCAACCATCTAGGGCCAAATGAAAAGCAGGTCGTCCCTCTAGTGGTTTGGAATGAGGTTGTAAAGAAGGATTTAAGGGAAATTGGAAATTCTTGGGAAGGTGTAAAGAGGTAAAAAAAAAGGGGTAAAGAATACGCCATTGGACTTTACAGTCCCTACCGGCGGTGCTGATCTCCGTTTCTTGGCCCTTCAGCCAGGAGATGCATGGGGGGTTGGGGGCCAACCATCCTGTACTTTCACACACCCTTCCTGTTTACTTTCCCCAGATTTTTCCAGGTGTAAAGAGGGAGGCTTTGAATAGTATGAAGTGAAAAGAGTGCTAAGCTGTGCTAATATCAGGCTGCTTAGAGTTGCAGTGAGTTGTTAGTGGCAGCAGTAGTAGTAGTTGAATTAAACATAAACAACAAGAAACACATAAGGTTCAATAATTTTCCCTCATGTAAATGTCTCATACTCCTAGTCCTGGTAAGATTTAAACCTAATATAGTAAATAATTCTAGGTACCAAAGAATCGGCGTTAGATGGCTCTGGGAGCTCTATTCCGAAAAATGTGGTGGTATTCTGGGTGACGAAATGGGACTAGGCAAAACTGTACAAATTGTTGCATTTTTAGCTGGTATGGCATACAGCAATCTTTATGATAAACAACTGAGGTAAGTCATCCAGAGATGAAGTCGTGTATTCTGAAGAAGTGGGTGGGGTATTGAAGATTTTTTTACAGGGAATCCGGGGGGAGAGGGAGTAAAAATTAAAAAATTTCGTTTACTAAAATGTATCGGTTATTAAATATTTTTTTTTCATAAAACTCCCATTAGGAGCTACTTAGCCGGAGAATATCCTCAACAATGAAAGAAAATGGTCAAATTGGTATATTTTTATACAATCTTCAGGAACTAGCAAATATTTTTCATCTTAAGTTACTCCTAACTAGTCCTGAAAATCAATTCAAAGACAAAAGAATATCAGAGGAGAATCTAAGGTTGTTTTCGTTTTGTGGGTTCACACATAGAAATAGTATATGTATGCGTAGACCAGGAATATGAACTGATCACTTAATATTTTTTGACTATTATTTTTGCAGTATTTGACTTATTTTTCACTAGTTGACTAATATTTTGACGAATATTAGATACATGTTTTTTACTGTTTTAGTATTTTTTACGATTTTTTTACTATTTCAAATATTTTTTGACTATTTAAATAATATTTTTAACGAATATTTTGGCTTGACTTATTTTTTCACTATTTGATAAATTTTTTTTGTCGAATATTTTGAAGAATATTTTCTTATTATTTGACTATTTTAATATTTTTGACTATTCTTTCGTCAAAAAATTCCTTTTGGTTGAAATTGCCAAAATATAGGATATTCTCTAACGTCAATAGCGAAATTCTTGATTCCTGATAACTCTCTCCAAGTAACTTCAGCGTCATTTATCCATTTGTGGCATCTAACGCTATGTCATTGCAAACCTTAATTAGCCCTGTATAGTGTGTAAGGAGCAGGACAATATTTTTGGTTGTTTAAATGTGTAACTGCCCATCAACCGGGTGGAAATAAACATAGGCCGTGGTAGTTCGAAACAAGGCTTTTTTTTTCACCGTAAAAAAAAAGACTTTGCCTACTTAATCATAATAACAATTTCTTTCGAAAAAGTAAGTCTTCCTTACCGAACCCCCCCCCTCCCCTGCAAAAAAAGAATTACGGTGCAATATATTTCTCTTCAAAAATAAAAACCAACGTTTTAGTGACAACGTTAAGCTCTTTTGAAAAAGTAATCCCCTCTTCGCTCCCTCCACGAAACAAAGGGATTATAGTACCGTATATTTCTGTTCAACAGTAAAAATTAACGTTTTTGTGATTGATGTTTGTGGAAAAGAAGTTCTTTGTACTTGTGAAAAAAGTCTGAAGGACAATCCTTAGATACTTTACAAACAGGGATTATCATTTGCTATAAAAATATCTCAGAAATAATATTTAAATTAATTTTACAAAGGGCGAAAAAAAACCTATTAAATTTGGGATTGATCAGCCGTATGATGACGGTAAGCTTGTTTTTTTTTTTTTTTTTTTCGGTAAAAGTCAAAACAACGGTGTCTTTGGCCCCCTAAAATACTTATATAATGGCTCCCTAAAATACCAATTTAAAAAGGCTCCCAATAGTACCAAAAAAGGGTAGGATGGGTCAAAGGTTTCCTTTGACACTTTTGACTCTTCTGTTTTCTTTGAAATTCGGATTGCGAAAATTTGGAGGAGAAATTAAGGGAAAAAATAAGAACTTTGCTTAGAAAATTTTGAACCATCAGGAAAAGTTCATATTTGACAAGATTTTTAACGGAAAGCTTTTAATTATAGCTGAATCGGGACAGGGGTCAGAGCTCAAGCTCCATAACGATATTCCAAATTTTCTTGAATTTTTTGACAATTTTTACTTCAAATACCAATAAAATTTGACTTTTATGATTGCGCCCCTGGGTCCTTTGACACCGTTCTAGCTGCGTGCGGATTACACTTAACCCCATTAGAATTTTCAGACATTACCTTGTTTTATTATATTTTTTTGCTTTCTTTTTACACATTACAGAGTTGTGATGGTCGACATGCAATTTCAACAATAACAATTAGGATTTTAATTTAATCCATCAAGGAAATACAACAACCACCAGAAGTACAACTTGTTAAGGCTCACACTTTTTGGAAAATAGCCTAATATTTATGTCATTCTCAACTAGAATAGCAAAATGAAACATGAAAAAAAAGAACGGCGTGGGTTCATCAGACGGCCATCCTGGAGCTATTCCATCAATATCGTACTTCGAAGTCTTTGAAAGGATTTGTTTGTGCAGTATTTTCTTCCTCTTCAAAGATTCGAGGTTCGAACTTTGAAGTATTTGAAAGGACTAGTTTTTGCAGTATTTTCTTCCTCTTTGAAGATTTGGACTTCGAAATTTGAAGTCTTTGTAAGGACTTGTTTGTGCAGTAGTTTCTTCCTCTTTGAAGACTCGAAGTCTTTGAAAGGATTTGTTTGTGAAGTGTTTCCTGCCTCTTTTCAACCATTGATTTTGTTGCTGTTCCTTTCCCTTATATTTTATTGTGTTGACCTTGAAGTAGTAGTAACTTAGTAGTAACCTTGAAGTTGTAATAACTTGTTTGTGAAGTGTTTCCTGCCTCTTTTCAACCATTGATTTTGTTGCTGGACCTTTTCCTTTATATTTTATTGTGTTGACCTTGAAGTAGTAGTAACTTAGTAGTAACCTTGAAGTAGTAATAACTTGTTTGTGAAGTGTTTCCTGCCTCTTTTCAACCATTGATTTTGTTGCTGGACCTTTTCCTTTATATTTTATTGTGTTGACCTTGAAGTAGTAGTAACTACTTTTGACTTTTGCTTAAAGCTATTGTAGGGAAAAAAAAGTATAGATCCTGATTTTTTAATCTTTAAACTACAAATGAAATCGAGATAAAAAAACATTGTTTGTCCCTGGACCCATATCAGGTCAATTCACACCATTGATCTGCCACTTTCTATATTTTCCTTTATTTGTTTCAAAATATGGAATATTTTTTGGGAGCACTGCACTTTCGTCAGTGTTGCCACGCTGAACCAAGAACATATA
Organism: Artemia sp. Qi Xiang Cuo; assembly: GCF_049724085.1. Lineage (NCBI taxonomy): Eukaryota > Metazoa > Arthropoda > Branchiopoda > Anostraca > Artemiidae > Artemia > Artemia sp. Qi Xiang Cuo. The sequence goes on from NC_142810.1 coordinate 52,704,570, forward strand.
TACGCAAAACTAACTAGTGAAATTTGACAATACTTTTCGCCCGTAAAAATTCAAACATTAAAAAACCGTTCATTTCCAAACACAACCATTGCTTCAAATGGAAGCTACATGTCCCCCATCTGCTTAGTGATTTATCATTTCGATTATTTTTACTAGTTTCTCATCCACGATTCTTTTTATTTGGTGTCAGCTAGTACCAAAAAATCCAATAAAATACCTCAACAATCAGATTTGTTTTTCACTGTCCTTGGTATTTCTAGTGTTTAAACAGCTTTTTCGATTTTTTTTTTCTTTTTGTTTGATATTTGCCCCAGTTTCCAATCTTATAAGTTACCCATATTTTTTTCGTTCAACTTTGAAAATAAATCGACAACGCTAATTAGTTAACTTTGACAGCTTTTTTGATCGTTACAGATTCAAAGATTATTAATCTGTTCATTCCCAAAGGTGACCAGAGTTGCCACCCGGTGACAAAAAAATTACTGGATTTTAGTGATTTTCTGGTTGACTTAGTGATTTCTTAAATAATTTAGGGATTTACGTGCAAATTTAGTGATTTTTTTTTTGTTTAGGCCATAAAAAATCACTAGAAATAGTGATATCAATAGGGGTTGCAGCCCTGAAGGTGATTATTCTTTTGAATGGAAGCTGCACTTTCTTAAGCTGTTTGGAGGCATCTAATTGACCTTGTTTCTTGCTGATTTTTTATCAACGTTTCTTTTTTTTTAAGTCGGTACCAGCTGCTGCCAAAAAGTCCATAACTGTACATGGCGGTATTTTTAATTAGAACTGATTTTTCCCCATTTCTAAAGACATATATGGCTGTGTAAGTTTCCAAAAGACGTATATGGCTGTGTAAGTTTCTAAAAGATATCTTGCTGTGTAAGACACTTGGCAGTGTAAAACATATATGGCTGTGTAAGTTTCTAAAAGACATATCTGCTGTGTAAGACTTTTGTGGCTGTGTAAAACATATATGACTATGAAAGATATATATGGTTGTGTAAAACATGTATGGCTGTGTAAGTTTCCAAAAGACATATCTGGTTGTAAAAGGCATATATGGCTCTGAAAGATATATATGGCTGTGTAAGACATATGTAGCGATGTAAAACATATATTGGCTCTTTAAGACATACATGGCTGTGTAAGTTTCCAAAAGACATATATGGCTGTGTAAAACATATATGGCTGTGTAAGTTTCCACTTAGCTAACTGAAGCCACTGAGGTATTGAAGACCTCGCTCTTTCCGCCAAAGTCTGACTTTTTGTCCCAATTCTTTAAGAGCGAATCCTAAAGCACAAGGGCTCTGAGGAGGAGGCAACCTCCCTCATATTCATAATACTTTTTGTTCGTTTTTAAGTTTTGATATTGATCCTTACTTTCAGTTGAAAAAAAATGTTTTTTTATTCAATTAAACAGTAAGCTCAAACAATCAGATGTGGTTTTAACTGTCCTTGGTAGTTTAAGCTCAGACAATCAGATGGGGCTTTCGGCTTTAACTGTCCTTAGTAGTTTAAGCTTAAACAATTAGATGTGATTTTAACTGTCCTTGTTAGTTTAAGCTCAAACATTCAGATGTGGTTGTAACTGTCCTTGGTAGTTAAAGCTCAAACAATCAGATATGGTTTTAACTGTCCTTGGTAGTTTGAGCTCAAACAATCAGATGTGGTTTTAACTGTCCTTGGTAGTCTAAGCTCAAACAATCAGATGTGGTTTTAACTGTCCTTGGTAGTTTAAGCTCAAACTATCAGATGTGGTTCTAACTGTCCTTGGTAGTTTAAGTTCAAACAATCAGATATGGTTTTAACTGTCCTTGGTAGTTTGAGCTCAAACAATCAGATGTGGTTTTAACTGTCCTTGGCAGTTTAAAATCAAACAATCAGATGTGGTTTTAACTGTCCTTGATAGTTCAAGTCTATGAACAGCTTCTTTTGCAAGTCTTATTAACTTTTCAGCATTCGTGGACTTGGACCCGTCTTAATCGTCACACCAACAACAGTGATGTACCAGTGGGTAAGAGAGTTCCATACTTGGTGGCCTCCCGCGCGGGTTGCCATTTTGCATCAATCAGGTAGTCATATAGGAGGAAGACCAGTCCTTATCAGGTCGATTGTTAGCCATAAGGTATTTCTTATTCATTTGCTTCTATTTCTTAGCCCTTATCGATTCTTATTTTAGTCCTTCTAGTCCTTATTAGTCCTTCTAGTCCTTATTCGATCCATTGTTAGCCATAAGGTCTTTCTTACTATTGCTTTTATTCCTTAGTCCTTATTCGATCCGTACTCTAGTCCTTATTCTAGTTCTTATTCGATTGATTAATTGTCATAATGTATGTCTAATTGTTATTTCTAATTGTTGTCTCTAATTGTTGTCTCTAAATAGAAAATAATCTATTTCTAATTGTTGTCTCTAAAGAGAACAGGTAATAATACAAAAAAAGCTCTATCTTGTTTCTATGTTTCTATCTTGTTCTGTAATAATTTGTTAACTAAAGTAATGTGTTTCTGAATCCTACAAGACATTGTCGTAATCGTAGACATAAATTGGGCCTGTGTTTGCTATGCCCGATAGATCGGGGTCAAAAACAGCTTTCCTTTTATTTTCCTTAATATTTTATATTTTTCGTATAATTCGCTTATTTTGGGTATTTAACCGAATTCGCCCTCCCCTCAAAATATAGTATTTCTCTAGAATAAGCTTTACATACTACTCTGACTTATAATATCTATAATGTCTGACTCCTACCAGTCTTTGCATGGCTTATAATATCTACTCTTTCCTAATATATTTTATGGCTAGAGACATTAAGATTTTCGCATCTCAAAAGTGGTCATTTACTGTTCTTTTTACATTACTTATACCCTTTTTTTTAGAGGAAATGAGCAAAAGGGTTCCAGGGCCGGTCTTGGTTAGGGGCAATAGCTGATGCCACGCATCTAGGGGGAGGGGGTCTTTTCACTTTCAAAAATTGTTAAACTATTAGAGATTTAGAGTCAAACTTTTGCTGCATCCTAAATGCCCAGAAAAAACGTTCTGTACGTTAACACCTGCCCGTCAATAACATTTGAAAGTCTAAAAGGCGTAGTTCTCTCTTTTCTTTGAGAATTATTTATTGTCCTTCAGAGTCCTCTAGATGCTATTATCTGTCGTGTTATTTGCAGCAGTTCATTTATTTCCCAGGGAGAGATATTTCCAATTATTGTCTCTAAGACAACAGGTAATAATACAAAAAATTAATGCTGAACTGCCTCTAATTACTATATATAATCATGTTGTAATAACCCATTTTTGTGTCTCCTGTAATTTTTTGTCTTGTAACATAATGTCTTTTGAATTAGTACAGTATTACTTTGGAGGCTCAATTATTAGTATTATTATTCTTTTAAATACCAACAAAATTTTCTAAGTACCAAGGACATCAAAATGAAAACATTATTTGTTAGCATACGACTTTGGTATTTTTGAAGACCACACTGCCTTTCCAGAACGATATATAACAGTTCAAATAGGGATAGATAGATACTTTATTTAATATACTTAAAGATACAAAAAACATTAACCCCCAAAACATACAAAAACATAAAAACATACAAAAAATATACAAACATAAGAGAGAGCAGAGCTCGTAAAGTTGGGTGTATAAATAATTGGATATACACAAAACAAAACATCTCGTCATAATAATAGTAATAACAGTAAAATTAACTTAATTAACAAAAAAAAAACAATAACAACAAAAACCTAAAAAAAACAAAAACCTAGAAAACAAAGAATAAAAGAAAGAAAGGGAGAAAAGACATGCTGGGCAGGAGGGGCATGGGGGCCGTCCCACCGTGGAGACAAAAACAAAACATAAAGAAAAATATCATAAATTTTTTAAAATTCCATCATCAAAAGTAAATAAACAAACATTAAAAAACAATATTTAATAATTGCTTCTTTAAATACAGCTGAGATTTTTGGGATTGATCAATCTAAGTTTCATCATTCAGCTTATATTTATTTGCAATGAATGGCACTAGGTACGTAAGTGAAAACCTTGACCTTTCAGATCTTACAAAAGGAATTCGGTATAATCCCTCCCACCGACGAGCCGAACAAGAGGGTAAAATCAACAGAGATTTATTGTAGAAATAATTTTTAGGATTTTGAATTTGAAATTGCCACAAGGAAATATTTACATCACGTATACGTTTTAAATCCGAGAAATTTAGGAAACTGAACATCGTTTTTGTTCCAGATTTATTTTCCAGTTTTGATGGTCGATGTAAAAAATTTCCAAGTATTCTTTCTGCCCTATTTTGTAATACCTGTTATTGTGTCCAAAAGGTGTTAAGATAAACAATTGAGCAGTAATTCAAGTACGAAGAAATTAAAGTGGTAAATTATTTTTAATATGCAAAATGGAAAAGTATTTTTCACACGGTACACGGGATAATTCCTTTTATTAGACAGCGAAAAAAACAATTAAAAATACTGGGTATTTCGGTCACATATACAGTGACCATCATTAGCAGAAATACTGAGTGTCAAAGAAAAGGATTTATCCCTATTGGAACTGATATTTATTGTTTTGTTATCTGGCCCAACCTTAGGTCTATAAACACCTGAAAAAAAGCGTTTCTTTAAGATTTTTCTTTTGATTGTTTCAAAAACACAGAGTTTTTGCAGCAGTACTATCTTTTTTCAATACTTTCACGTTAAAACATCATCAAATGTTTTCTTTATCCTGTATTTTGGAACGCAGACGGTAATGAAAAATTCTTGAGAATTATTCGTTCTTTACCAGGGTAACTCTGTGATAGCTCAGTGATTTGATGCTCTGCTTGGCAATATGGGGCCCAGGGATGGATCCCTGCGCAGCGACAGGCTAGCTACTTGCCCCAGCATTCCCACGTTGAACAATGAAAATAAACAAAGCTAATTAGTTAAATTTGACACTATTTTTTATCCGTACAAATTTAAATATTATCAATATGCTGATTCCCTAAGGCAACTACTCCTTCAAATCCTTTTATCGATAAAGTTAGGTTCTATATTAAAACAGTGCACTAAACTCAAAGTACATAAACACGGAGAAACATAAAAAGGGCTAAATACTCTTGGATGGCATAAACCTTAACAGAAGAAGAAGACGAATTGTGCACACTCGTACTTAATCTTGGTTTTTCTTTCGAATATGCAGTGATAAGGTTAGTGCCCAAACTCCATTATAACTGTGTTGTATTATAACAGGCCTTTATAAACTCCTTACTATAACAGGGTACTAAACTCCAAGTACCAAGGCCATCAAAATAAAAATATTTTTACTCCCTGGACCAATCTTACAAGATAGTGGTCGGTTGTTTTACAATTAGGAATTTTTTAAGGTAATGCCATATATGTGTCGGTGTTTTCACGTTGAACCTTGAAATCGAATAAGCTAAACCAATCAGTTAACTTCGACAATCAGTTAATTTTTGGCTGGTTATTCACCCACGTTTCCTTTTTTTCCAATTTAGCGACCATTATTGCCTAAGCTGCGTAACTGCGTGTCGAAGTCTTTTTCATCAAAAATTAGATTCCTTATTCTGTTGTGTAAGCTTCCATTTTACCGATTCAAACAATCATAGTGCGTCTACACAATGTGGAAATACGTCCGGATTTAGCTATCCTCGTAGAGATTCCGTCCGTTGCTGTGCTTGAAAAACTAGCTTTCCGCAGCAATTTGGTCAAATCAGGACAGATTCTTGGCAAGGTTTTTAAATGAATAAAACCATGACTATGGATCATCAAAACTTCATGATCTTATAACATTGGTTCAAGGCTACCCCAGTTTTTATGATACAGCTCACCCAGGCTATAAGAAAACCAAGAAAAATGGTGTCATTTGGCAATTAGCGACCACAATTTAGCGATCATTATTGCCAAAGCTGCGTAACTGCGTGTCGGAAGTCTTTTTCATCCAAAATTAGATTCCTTATTCTGTTGTGTAAGCTTCCGTTTTACCGATTCAAACATCCCTCTCCCCAAGGGTCAGACCTCCGTAAATTTTTAAGCATAATACTTTATACCATATTATGGCAAGATTTGATGTGCTATCAATTGATAATAATTCGCTAGTCTTGCTTTAAGAATTAGATTACCCCACCTGTAAAGCTTACGCTATTTCCTAAACCAAGTACATTTATTGGGGAGGGGGTAATAAAAAAATATCACGCTATTTAAAAATGATACGAGAAACATAGAGAATTATAAAAACAATTTAAAAATTCCGAGATTTTAGGTGAGTGCCCCTCTCCGACATGTGTCTCCCGAAGACCATAATTTTTGGTCACTTTTGGACCACACCTGAAACAATTTGTTTTGAACATGGTTTTCCTGCACCCTTTCATGCATTAGTTTGCTAATCTCAATTAGTTACAATTATCCTGTCTGTTATTCTAGTTTGTTTCAAGCTTCATCTTATGACGTGTCAATTTTTCATAAATTCTTTTCATATTCTCATATAGTTCTTTGTATCCTTATATAATAGTTGTTAGTCTTTTGTGAGTTTTGAATTATGCCTTTTTGGTATAATTTCCCTTTTGGCAGGTGTCCTTATTTAGTTGTTTACATATATTAATGCTTTGAAATAAAATGACTTTTCTGTATCTTGATTTCCACGTTTTTTATTCAAATAAGATGCAATCAGCTGTGATAATTAAAAGGGCGACATGCGCCATTTTTGTAACTTTTCAGGAGAGCAAAAAAGCGAAAAAGAATTTGTCGGTTGTGGTCGCTCCGAAGGATGAGGCTAATGTAGATAAATGGAACATATTTTGGAACCCAAATTTGTATGCACTTTTATTTGGTATAAATTAAATTCAAGTATTCCGAGCGAATTAATAATTATTCCATTTTATGGCATATGTCTCCTTTTTCCTTGACGAAAAAAGGAGACAAATGCCAGGCTCCCATATTATAGCTCCATAAGATAATCCTCTTCTATCCTTCTGAATTGCAGCAAGATCTGATAGAAAAGAGAAATACGTCACTTGGAGGCGTATGTTTCTTCTTTATCTTGTAACAGTACTAGATAAGACAATTATAACTGCACCATTCGATTCCTCGAGTTTACACACGACACATACAAAACTCATTTTCGATCAAAATGGCATATGTCATCCTTTTAATTATCACAGCCGCAATATTCATTTATAAGCAAGGGGATAGAATCATATTAAATAAATAGTGGGGCTAAACCTTTCCTCAGCCTGGTAGAAACATCAGATAACAACCTCTGAATCCATAATGCTCCTCTTGTCATTTCGTACTGTCATTTTCTGTACTGTCATTTTCCGTACTGTCATTTCGTACTGTCATTTTCGTACTGTCATTTGTCATTTTCGTCCTCTTGTCATTTCGTGAGACCAGGTGTAAACATCTCACCAAGTAATTGTAGATGGTCTAGAGGAACTTGTTTAACCAACAGCTTGCTTTCCTGTGGAAATTTGTCTCTCAGTATAAATATACATACGAACAGTAGCGAAAAGTTTCTCCAAATATGACACACATTCATAGCGCGTTGTTTGGGAAGTTCCCTGACCGTTAGAGCGATAGTTTCTCGTGATGCGCTAAACATTTGTCATTGCTCGTGCGCGAAGGCGTGGTCATGAAGAGTGGTTTAGCTTGTGTGGTTTTAGATGTGTTTCAAAAATCTTCAAGGGAGATTTTTGCTATTTTTGCTATTGTTCGTATTTATTTATACTGTGCTCATTCTCTGAGTATCACCTCCGAAGCAACAACCAAACAAAAATTGAATAAAAATGAAATTTAGATGTATTTATGTGTTTCATCGATTTATTTGAATTCCTTGATTCTAGGGCGTACTGATTACATCATATGCTGGTGTTGTGCAATATAAAGATGAACTTTTGAGACATAATTGGCATTTTGCCATTTTGGACGAGGGCCATAAAATCCGTAATCCTGATAGTCAAGCTACCCTTGCAGTTAAACAGTTTAGGACACCTTATAGGTAAGCACTGAGATCAAAATTATTTCTTATAATAATCTATTTATTCTTTTTTTTATTGAGAGAAAACTTCGAGGGGCAAATCACTTTCGGTTTTCTTTGGAATTTAGAGGAGGAGGTGGAGGATACTCTTATCCTCCTCCTCTCCTAAAAACTGGAAAGTTTTAACTCGATCAGCAAGCTGTAAGATAAACAGAATAGACCTCCTAAAACAGTTTGTCATCAAATGTTATGTCAAACATTATGTCATCGAAAGTTATGTCAAAATATAAAGTTTTAGACCTACTAAAATATAAACTTTGTTAATAAAACCTGACTATATGCAACGCGGCCAGTATAATCATACAACTGTATAATGAGAAACTATATACTGTATAGGTTGTATAGTGAGATATGTTGTCTATTGAGAAAGGTTCGCTTGCTGTCAGGTATAAAAATAAAAAAAATAAAAAAAATATACTCTGGGTGAACATCGGGAAAACACTAGTGGCTCAAGCCAGGTTATTGTATTTTCAGAGACTCATCAACTCCTGCTGTATTACGTCACGTGAAGTGGTTAGTTGGGAGCTGCTGACATTACCAATTGTATAGAGTTATATTGTACTGTTTTAATTTATCATTTTTTTCATTATTTTTCCTTTTTACTATTTTTCTCTTAATATCTACTTTTTTCTTTTCCATTTTTTCCGCTTTTACTATTTTTGTTATAATTTTCTCTCTTATTTCGGGTTAGAAAGCCAGGTCTAGGGTTACCCGTATTGGTATGCCTTAGCAACGTTCTTGGTATAATCCCTTGCTTGATAATGTCCCGTGTTTTTGCTAAATTTTTTTTTTGTTCAGTTTAACTTCGATCATCCATATTTTCTTATTAAATAGGTTAACTCATGTATTCATGAATTAGCTTGTGTTTTATTTAGTTGGTCCTGTTTGTAGATCTGCAACATCCTGCAACCCATTGTATGGGTGTTTAGCAAATGCAACAAAAAATTTTATTCTAGCCTGAGACAACATTGCTTCATAAAGTAACCCCTCTCAATCTTAACAGAACCTAGTTTTTATTGCACCGTTGCAAAGTATTATTTGTATTATTCCTCAACCCTATTTTCCTTTTTTTATCTTTGCCTTTTCCCTATCTTTTCCTATCTCTTTTCCTTTTCCCGACTTTTTCTTAGCTTTCATTTTCCATTGGAGTAAAATCTATAAAAAAAAATTGTTTTACTTTTCTTGACAAATTAGAAATACGATTTGTAGGGAAAATTTGCCACTCTACTCAGGGACCAATGCTACCTGTCTGGTTAGCAGGAAGCCTTGAGTAGTAACAATTTTCTGTTATACGATAAAGTTCATTTCGGAAATTTCCTAAACATACATTTTTTTACGCTCGAAAATCAAGAATCTCACAAAAAAACTAAATAATTATATTTATTATTTACGTATTTTTTTTACTGAATCTCAACACTCACAACTGTACAAAGGAAATATAATAAAATTCAAAGCAACAAAAAAAAGAAACTGTCCAATTTCCTGGGTATTCGGCGGCATAGCCGCCACATTGTCTTAAAAAGGCTGACCACTGCCTGAAAATCAAAATTTGTTCAATTCAGTATAATTATTTCCCTTGTAACTAAACCTTTAATCAAATCTTGTTACAAAAAAAAGTATCCCAAGTAAAATCGTATTAATACCGGTCGAGTTTTGACTTTAAAACAATTTAACAAATTCCCCAGGAAAATACCCTCCGCGGACAATTCTCCTGCAGAAAATTCTCTCCAATGCGGAAAATTCACCCTGCTGAAAATTTCTCCTCCGCGGAAGACCCCTGTCCTGTGGAAAATTCATACCAAAAATTCCTTCCCCAGAAAATACCCCTTCCCTGAACAATCCTCACCTGGAAAGGTTTTATTGTGGAATTGATAGTAGAGTCAAAATTAAGCTCTTTTCCAAATAGGTCGGGTTATATTTCCCCAATTGTCTAGTATAAATACCCAAAAATACCTTGAGAACGTAAAGACCATGTGTTTTGTTCTCGGTAATTTTCAACCCTGTGCTTTTTAATTTTTTCCAAAGGATAAAATTTAAGTCGCTCTCCTAATCAGAATAACTTAAGCTATGTTCTTGCCTCAAAAATTAAAAGTTTTAGCTCAAAGTTTGTTAATAACTTTGTCTTTGCGTTATAAGTTTTTTTTGTAAAACGGGAAGGAGTTGCTGTCTATATTAACTTTGTCTTTGCGTTATAAGTTTTTTTTTGTAAAACGGGAAAGAGTTGCTGTCTATATTAACTTTGTCTTTGCGTTATAAGTTTTTTTTGTAAAACGGGAAGGAGTTGTGGCCTATATTAACTTTGTCTAGAAATGAAATGCTTGAACCTAACTTATGCTTTTTTTTCCTGAAGGATAATATTAAGTGGTTCTCCTATCCAGAACAACTTGAAGGAGCTATGGTCCTTATTTGACTTTGTTTTCCCCGGAAAGCTCGGCACTCTCCCGGTTTTCATGCAGCAGTTCGCTGTACCTATTACCATAGGTGGTTATGCAAATGCGTCCAAATTGGAGGTGAGTATTTTTCTTAATGTATATAATCAAGTATAAGCTAGTTTATTCAGTTGAATTTGCAGCTAAATTATTCAAGCTTGAAATGCGAAATTTTTTGTAAAGTAATTTTGGAGCTAAGAAATAAAAATGGAATTTAAAAATTCGACGAAAAACCGGAAATGTGACGTCATAATGAGAAGGCGAAATGTTAAAGTATTTTTATCTTAAATATGGCAACTAAATGAGTATTTTAATTAGTATATAATCTACTTAGAATCCTATAATTACATAGTACTCCAAAGTTTTGAGCTTTTCCTGGTAGGCCTAGAGCTGTAAAAAGCTGAAACTACAAGCACTGGTCAGTGTAAAAAACTGAAAGAATTGAGTAATTCTTTTCATATAATTAAATCAAATTAATAATTTAAAAATGTTCCAAAACTTGCGTGCTTTTCTCTAGAGGGACTTATTTTCGTCTTTTCTTATCAAGACTCGTCTTGTTCATAACGTAATGTAGAATAATTTATATAATATTTGAGTATGGAGAAGTTATGCCTTGAGTATGGAGAAGTTATCTATGAAACTAGAATTAGTGTCTTTAAATTCCATAATGAAATTCAACCTGTATGAGAACCCAGGAACGGCTGATATAAACAAAAATGGGAAATTCCGTGTTTTTCTTGAGAAGGACATTTTTTTTTTCTTACCAAGATCCCTACAGAATGAAGTCGTATTATTTTTTATAATAAAATATAAAATACTTATATCGTGTTTAATTATGGAAATTTCAGCCCTTAATCTACAAAACTAGAAAAATTATTGTTTTTAAATTATACACTGATATTCAGCCTGCATGAGAATCCCAGGATCGCTAATATAAACGAAAATTTGAAATTTCTTCTTCCCGAGAAGGAAACTTTTGATGTTAGCCCTTGATTTAAGAAACTACAAAAATTAGTGTCTTTAAATTAAATAATGAAATTTAGCCTGTATGATAACCCCAGAACAGCTGATAAAAACAAAAAAAAATGCAGAGGAATGTGTTTTTCACTAGAGGGAGATTTTTTCTTTTCTTTTTTTACCGCAATTCTTCGAGAATGAAATTTTATTTAACGCAATTGTGAATAAGTGAAACCTTCTATTTATTCTCGAGGTGTTACGATAAAAGAAACTAATTACTTAATATAATATCTTAATTTAGAATTAAAATTCTAAATTAATTCAGGGAGCCGGTCCCTGAACTGTTGGTAAGAAAACACCAATAGAAGGATCAATTCGAATATGTTTTTGTTATGGGTGTTGTTCTATAAGTGGGGGCTTGAATAGTCCATCTATTATCTCTGATCACTTATCTCTGATCACTGATCAGAGTTCAAATACCAATTAGTCATATCGTACTTCAATCCCTTGACTGTCTCTTAAGCCACATGAAATGCTCTGCCTGAATCAGTTAAAAAGTGTTGCTATATTTACATACTTTTGTATATATTTATATATTTTAATGCCTTTGTGCAGTGGATGTCTCTGAACCAAGTCTGAAATGTATGTTGGAGTTAATTATTGGGCATTATACTTCGCCGTGGCTGACTTTTTGGCGGGTAATCATTCGTAGGTGGCTATTTGTCGTGTACTTTTTAAGTGTCCGTGTTTCTTTCTTTCTTTTGTTTCTCCCGCATTCCCAGTGATAGAATCTTTTAGGGGGGGGGGGGGATGACAATGTATTTGTCTTTTATTGTTTAAGTTTCATGTTAAATTAATTGTTCAATATATCTATCTGTTGACCTAATTAAAAAACTAGACGTTTTGGGATGATTGTCGACGAACACTATCTAGAAATGGAGGCAAATTTGTTTGCTGAAGCATAAAGCATAGCATATATTAAATACGTAACCTAATCTAACCCAAGCTAGGTACTTTTGTTCCCCCTAAATCTCCCAAAAAATATTTTAAATGTTGTAAACTCAATGACAAACCACGGTTTCCAATCCAATTGTCTATTGAAAGAAACCCGCTTGACTAGTTTCATAAGCATCTTCCCTATATAATATGGCGCGTGTGTTACAGATAGTACATAAGTACCATATATATATATATATATATATATATATATATATATATATATATATATATATATATATATATATATTATCATCCCAATATATATAGTCCCAAAAGTAATGCCTAAAGTTCGTATTTGAGATTTTCACACTTCCGAACTAATTGCCAGAAAGCGTTTGCAAGGGTTTTCTGAGAAGCAGAACCAGCAGGGTAATGGTTTGTTCTGGTGCCCTATCGAGTCTGGGAAAGATATTGAATGCGCTGAAATCCATACATGCTGGTGGTATCTCTCTGATGAACCCAGATTGTTAACATATTGTCATTTTTTTTTGTTAAATAGATTATTCTTTTGTACAGATGCTACCTGTTTCTTTTGCTCAAAGTTTGCGTTTGTTAATCCATACTTTGCCCTCTCTCTTCTATTTTGTAGATATTGCTGTGTCTGTTTTACTGTTTTTTCTCGGGTGCTGGGTAATCACGAAAGGGAATCCCTTCATTCAAGTTCCTGTGTTATTAAAGTAGACATATCGATAAAGGAAGCAGTTCTTTCCCTTTTTGGATTCTTTTCCATTAAACAAATTTCCATCAAATAAAAGATGTAATAAAGACGAAAAACATAATTTGACGAATAAAGACGACAAACGGGTCTATGGCCAGTAAATGGAAGCGAAGAGAAACAACAAAAATCCAACGAACATTTTGCCCGTATATAACAAGGCGTTTTCAGCGTAAAAACAACTGAACTAAAACTAAAAGATATGTATAAAACTAAAATAGATTAAAATAAAATATATAATGTACAATTATTTACATTTACAAATTGCAGCTACCCTCATCAAACCACGGAATTAACTGGATTAAATTTTTAAATAATAAATAAACTAGAAATATATTATTGCGACATATTATTATTATTATTATTATTATTATTATTTATTTCTAAACCACACTATACAGAGGTACAATACGCGGAGTATCACGAGGAAAAACACATAAAATACAACACAAATCAATATATAAATCAAATATTACTAGTTACAGAGTAACACATAATAATTTAAAAGAAACTAAAACAAAAAAGAAATAACATGAAAGGAGGGGGAAAGAGGAAGAGAGAAAAAAACTCACAACTTGCAGAATCTAATAAGCAATAATATGCAGAAGCATTGACATAAGCTGTCATTATTATTATCATTTTTTTATTTTTACTCACTAAACAAATAAAAGAAAAATAACTTACGACTGAAAAAAACTGATAAGGTGATGGCGCGGAGAAAAACGGATACAAGCAGTAATTGAAAGTTTTCTGTGTAGTGCTTCTAGTTTTTCAGTAATATTAGGAACAATAAATTTATTAATAATTACCCGGTTTTTGGTCCAAGGTGGAAGAAACAACAAAAATTTACAAAATCTAAAATAATTAATCCGGATTCTTTTTAACTCATTTTTTTTAAGAAGGAGAAACATTCCAGAAGCAAAATGAATTGAAAGGTCACAAAAAGTTGAGTAGAGCTTGACCAACATGAGTTTATTATATTTACCTCTATTGGCAGCAATCTTAGCATATCCTAATTTAATTTTCATATTTATATATGAGAATGTGCGCTGGCGCAAGCTCGGAAGACTATTAGTAATAGAAATACCGAGCTATCGAAGAGAATCTACGAAAGGGATAATAAAGCCACTACAGCGAAGGGAAGTACTAGAAATGTTATTAAAAGAAAGAAATTTACATTTATCTACATTAAGAGAAAGGCCTATATCTGAAAAAGAAGTGGCAACACAAGAAACCATGTTAGATAAACCAGTTTTAGTACGGCTTATAAGGAGCAGATCATCAGCGTAAGCCATGTGTGAAACATCAGAAAAACCGGAGAGATAGGTAGCCGATATCTTTGCCAGAACTCCTGATATACATCATTTAAATAGGGTTGGGGATAAAACCCCACCTTCCCTTAAACCTCTTTTCAATTTAATAATAGATGCTGGCACAGAATTCAGCCGAAGAAAAGAATTAGAGCACCAGTATTGAAGAAGCAAAATAACCTATAGATTGACACCGTAACCACGAAGAGCAGAAAAAGCTGACTATGACATACACTATCAAAAGCTTTTGATAGATCTAAAGTAAAAAGATATATACTCCTTCCCTAAGAAGAATTTTCAAGGAGCAAGGATGATAATAAGCAATAGGTGTGTGGACAACCTAATTCGGGCTTAAATCCAAACTTGTTATCCCTCTCAAGCATATTATTAGTTACAAAAGGTAGTAATACATGCTCAAGAACCTCACTAAAAGTGCAAGAGATAGCAATTGGTCGGTAAGAAGAGCAAATAAAAGGAGAATTCTCCTTCTTTAAAATTGAAGAAACAGTACCACATAAAAAACTCTCCGGTACACTAAAAGTACAAATACACATCATCTAATAAAAGGTCGATAAATCAGCAATCTAATAAAAGGTGAAATCTAGATATACCATCATTATCAACATTATCTGATTTAAGTTTCTTAATTGCTTCAACTACGGATGAAAGAGAAATAGGAACACAAAGACGGTGAGATAGAAGGGTATACAAATAGCAGAAAGAGAATGAGAATACAAAGAATGCACATAGTAATTAACATTAGAAAAAATAGACGAGTAATGGCCATGCCAAGCAGATGCAGGAAGACAATCACTACTTGGCACATCACTTCTAATCGACTCAGAATTAATAACTTTTCGCCATTCTCTCTTTGACACTGGAAAATCCATACCACGATAACGCATTGACTTAAGATATTTTTTATATTCACTGCGCGTCTTACGCTTAAGATCAGATACAATTCCACAAGGCGGTCGGTCTATCACATTCATTCCAGACTTTTAACCAAAGCTTATCTTTATTTTTCAAAGTTTTTAAATTAGAATTTAAATACCAGAAAGGTTTTTGCGTACCACACCTACCACGTTGTAATGATACAGTAATTGCCTCGGCATCTTTTGGCCATTTAATTATTTGACTGTAATATTCATCGAGGTCCTTTTCGCAATTCACTCGTATAGAGCTCTGAAGCAGATGATGGGGAACTCGTATAGCAGACAGCAGGCTTGTTAGCGTAAATGCATAGAGAGGAACATCAGCTTTCTTCCAATTACTTTTTTCAAACCATTTTGAAGACCGGGGTACTTTACAAATACTTGCAGGGTTTAAATTCAGCGCAAGAGTAAGTGAGATAGGGAGATGGTATAAATATTGTTCTTCAGCATGTACAAACACTATTGATGTAATAATACTAGGTGAGCAAATAATGTGATCAATATTGCTCTTACTGCCTGAATGGTAAATGTAAGAAAACGGATGAGTTTTGGGTATAATATGATAAGATAGAAGGCAATCTAACAACAAATTCACTTCTCACTGTCGAGTTATTTGTATCCGTATTGAAGTCACCAATGATCACCAATTTTTTCCACTAAAAACTTCAACGTGTTACAGGCTTTAGCATATCTAGCCATCGTTCTGGAAAAACGGTCATCATAAGGCAGATAAGAATTAATGAAAACTATAGTGACCATACGAACAGCCAAAAAAAACTTATCCGAGTAAAAAATCACCGGCGAAACCAAATTAGGATTGCGCTTAAAAACACAAGCTAGCATATTCTTTTAAGTTTGTTACTTGAACCAATCTCTTGGACATTTTGCAATACTTTATTTTGAATATGGGCTCATTTTAAAAATCAATATCATAAATGGGATCAATATTTTTTTTTTTACCAGTATCTCTATTAATTGATAAACCTGCAAAAATGTATTTTTTTTTTTATTTCTAATGCTTCAAGAGCCAATTGAGTGAAACACTCCTTGTTTATGCTGAAGACGCCTTGTTTTATACGGGCGAAATATTCGTTTCATTTTTGTTGTTTCTCTTGGCTTTTTTTTTACTGACCATAGACCCATTTGTCGTCTTTATATTCATTTCTTTGTTTTGGACATGTTTTAAAAGCACTAAATAGACAAATCACATACATTTTCCATGTATTTATTTTCAGATCATGAAACATACGAGAGTCGTATACAACTCCAAAGGAGATTTTAAATATTGATTATTGGAACCTAAAAAAAATCGATTAGTTTCTTTACTTGGTTTCAGTGAACGCTGAAATTATTATTATCCATGGCTAAGGGCTCGTTCTATGTTCTCTGTTTCCATCTAAGAACTACAGATTCTCCTATGCTTCTTAAAAGAACTGAAAAAGTCCACTCATTCCTGAGGCGATTCTGGCCTTTCTTGCATCTGGGTAAAAATGGATACGGCACTAGATCCTTAACGTCCAAACCGGTGGCCCTGATCTCCTCTTGTGCCCCGGGAAAAATATTGACGAGTGCCTCCTCCCCCTCTGTCCCCTCTGTCATTGATTAATAATTTGTTATTTAGATTATTTGATTAGTATTAATTATTTTAATTTAATTATTTTAATTACTATTATTTAATGATTATTATTTTAACTACTTTTGTTTATTTTATTGATTAATTAATAATTAATTAATTATATTTATTATTAACTCAATAAGAAAAAAAATACGGCATTGGAATTTACAGTCCCTACCGGCGGTGCTGATCTCCGTTTCTTGGCCTTTCAGCCAGGAGGTGCAATGGGGGGTTGGGGGCCAACCATCCTGTGCTTTCGCATACCCTTCCTGCTTACCTTTCCCAGATTTCACCGGGTACCCATTCAGAGCTGGGTCGACTCTGGCTGAGCTTACAGAGTCACACCAATGACACTCGTCCCAAACCAAATAATTGGGTACGCTAGGATTCGAACTCTCGCCCTCTCGGACAAGAATCCTAAATCCAGCGCGCCAATCCACTCGGTTATAACGGCTCAAACTAGTGGTTGGGATAGCTGACTGTCACCCAGTTGGCTCGAATTCGATTCCCGGTATGGGAAATATAAGGATTAACTCAATACTTTATTTTAATTAAACTAAAATCTCAAAATTTACAAATGATTATAACCGTTAGATTACTTGTTTGAAATTTGACGCCCCAAAATTTTCAGCACCCGGGGCGAGTGCCTCTGTCCTCCCTCTAAAAATGCCAGCTTATTCTCCTCAGCTGCCTTAACTTACTCACTGATCCATGCACTTATGAAGAGTTATTAAAGGAAATTCATTCCATTTGCAACAATTAATCACTGACTGGCTTACTTAGGACTTCTCACGAAGGTCAGTGCATAAGGAGGCAACGATGCGTCTCCAGGATGACCTCTCCTGTGTCTTTGACCAAAGGTTATCAAGGGTTGTTCTCTGGGAGTGCTGCGTCTTTTTCAAGGCATCATAGAAGTGTAGTCCTCTGTAGTCCGCGTCGTTGAACCCCGGTAGGAATCAACTGAACGTTGAAAAAGTTAAATCAAACAGTTCGTGGTAACGAACTGTAAGTAAGGAGTAACCCGGCTCAATGGTAACTGAAAATCTGGAAAATAGGTTTTCGATATCAAAAGATACGTCAAAAGAATCAAATTTTAATACTGATTTCAAATATATTAATTTCATTAAGTTTAGTTCTACCCATCAAAAGTTACTTACCTGAGAAAATTTGTCTGATTTACTAAAAAAGGAGGAAAAACCCCCTAAAAATGATAGAACCTTATTGAAAATCCCGCTGTCATATTCAGTGTACAAAAAAACCCTACTGTAGAGGTTTCAAGCACCTATTGACAAAAATGTGGGATTTTGCATTTTTTGCCAGAAGAAAGATCACGGATGCGTGTTTATTTGTTTGTTTGTTTGTTTTTGTTTTTTTTTTTTTCCAGGGGGGATCGTATCGACCAAGTGGTCCTAGAATATCGTGGGAGGGCTCATTGGAACGGAAATTAAAAGTTCTATTGCCCTCTTTAAGTGACAAAAAAAAAATGGAGGGCAACTAGGCCCCCTCCCACGCTTATTTTTTTCCCAAAGTCACCCAACATATAGTATTGTTTATTGAGAAGTATACAGAAGTTTTCAGGAGGGTTTTTTTTCTGGTAGTGGGAGAGAAGGGTGGGTTGGGGGTTATGTTGGAGGATCTCTCCATGAAGGAATTTTTCATGGGGGAAGGGAAATTGCCAGGAAGGGGGCGCCGGACTTGCCAGCATTATTTATTGGTTATTGGGAAGTATACAGACATTTTCAGGAATGATTTTTTTGGAGGGGGGAGGGGACTAGAGGAGGGGGTTACTCTGGAGAATCTTTCCGTGGAGGATGTTTCTTTGGGGTAAAGGACATTTCTATGAAGGGGGTGCCGGATTTCCAAGCATTATTTAAAAAACGATCAGAAATGAAATAAAAAAAACAAGTTTTTTCAACTGAAAGTAAGAAGCAACATTAGAACTTAAAACGAACAGAAATTATAACGTATGTCAGGGGGTTCTCCCCCAAGTCAATAACTCGCTCTTTACGCTACAGTTTTTTTTAGTGCTTTCAAAAGAGCTATCTATTCTAATTAAACGGCCTTTGTGATTCAGGGGTTTGTTAATAAAATATTTTTTTAACTTTTAACGTAAAAAGCGTGGTATTGAATAAGGTTAGAACCCCCTCATATACGTAATAACATATACGTAATAAAAAAAACAATAAAAAAACAAGCGATACGGCTCAATAGAAATCGAAACTTTTAAAAACTTTAAAAATTTTGATGTCAATAAATGTATCAAAAGAATGTGTTTATAATGGTGATTCTAAATATATAAATTTTATTAATTTTATTATTGCTCATCAAAGGCTACGAGCCTTACAAAATTTACCAGATTTTTCAAAGAGGGGGGGAAACATCCCCTATAAATGAAAGAATTTTAATTAAAATACCACCGTCATATTCGGGGCATCAGAATACTCTATTACATAGGTTTCAAGCTCATATCTGCAAAAATCTGCAACTTTGTATTTTTTGCCAGAAGAAAGATATAAGAATATAGAAGTTAGTTATGTAAATTAATTTGTAAAGACGTCCATTTAGCAAAAGAAAAGTAAATTTTTTATGAAAATTTTTTTTAATTATTAAATGATGGTTAGCCAAAATAAAAGCTTCATTAAATAAAAAACAATCAGAAATCAAATAAAAAAAAAACAAGTTTTTTAGGCTGAAAGTAAGTAGCAACATTAAAACTGAAAACGAACAGGAAGTATTCCGTATATGAAAGGGGCTGCCCCCTCCTCCACGCCTCTCTCTTTACGTTAGAGTTTGACTCTGTCACACAACTTAATTTTTAAAACAATAAAAAACTTTTGCGTAATGAGCGAGGCGTTGAGGAGGGGACAGCCCCTTTCATATACGGAATAATTTCTGTTCGTTTTAAGTTTTAATGTCGCTCCTTACTTTCAGTTTAAAAAACTTGTTTTTTTTTTATTTAATCATTGATAAGAATCAGTATATAAACAAAGTGTGGGCATTTAATAAATTAGTCTCTTACAAATAGTGAATTGAATCTCGTGGATATTTATGAATTTGGAATCAATAGCCCACAGAAGGGGAATCTAGTTGTGTCTGGTGCTAAACTTCAATTTCGATCTGGTTGTTAACGGCTGGAAGTGCCCCAGAGAAAGACCACGGACAATATTGGCAGATTCCTTCACAGGCGCATCAATACCTAAAGAGTTGACCCCAATAAAGTTCCAGCCTTGACTCAGATAGAGTACACTGGAGAGGACTAACGGTGCTGGCGTATGGTTCCCTCCATGGTGGGGAGGGAAGAATTTGAAGTAATTCAAATTGATCAGAAAACAATTTTTATTACGGTTTAATTGATTCACTTGCTTTTCACTTTGTTCATGGAACATCAATTAAAAATATAGCTTTAGATATTGGTATGTTGTATGTACTGGGTTTGCAATGTATGCTGTGATATAAATCTATCATTGTGTACTCAATTAGGGTTTTTGGTTTATCCCAGTTTTTCCTTAAATTTTTCACGGAATACCTGATGCGTGGTGGAAAACGAAATTCATGTCAGGCAGCTTGTCCTATTCACCTCATTACCTCCATTAAACACATTGCCAAAAATGTTTATCACTTTTTAGCTTCATATTTTAAGGGTCAAAAATCAGAAAATTTTCCCCGGAAAAGTCAAGGAAGTGTAAAGTGAGCTTTTTTTAAGGAAATCATCAATATATAGTAAATTTATAGTATATGGTTTGAACTGCAGCACAATTCCTAAACATTGTTGTTTATTCCCTCAACTAAGTAAAGGGGTAGTGTGCCTGTTTAGCTCTTCGGAAAATGGAACACGTATGAAGAAGCTGTGTAAAGAGGGTGGCTTTAAATAGATTGAGATACAGGAGGAGAGGACTTTGAAGTAATTTGCCGAGTAAGAATTTGAAGTCAAAATAGAAAGTATAAGTCAACTTACTCTTACACATTTTGTTAAACAAATATAGTTATTTCTACCCCTAAAATTATTTCTCTCTTTCTATCTCACGTTTGTCAGTCTATATAGAGTTTTTTTTTTTGGTGGCTAAGTATACGTGTATACTCTGCAATGCAGTCATCCCTCACTTACTTAGTCTAGTCGTCCTTGTCAATATCTCTAGAATTATTTTTATAAGTGGCGGCAGCATGCAAATGTGCGTGTATACTCTGCAATGCAGTCATCCCTTACTTACTTAGTCTAGTCGTCTTTGTCAATATCTCTAGAAATATTTTTATAAGCGGCGGCAGCATGCAAATGTGCGTGTATACTCTGCAATGCAGTCATCCCTCACTTACTTAGTCTAGTCATCCTTGTCAATATCTCTAGAATTATTTTTATAAGCGGCGGCAGCATGCAAATGTGCGTGTATACTCTGCAATGCAGTCATCCCTTACTTACTTAGTCTAGTCGTCTTTGTCAATATCTCTAGAATTATTTTTATAAGCGGTGGCAGCATGCAAATGTTCGTGTATACTCTGCAATGCAGTCATCCCTTACTTACTTAGTCTAGCCGTCCTTATCAATATCTCTAGAAGTATTTTTATAGGTGGCTGCAGCGTACAAATGTGCGTGTATACTCTGCAATGCAGTCATCCCTTACTTACTTAGTCTAGTCGTCCTTGTCAATATCTCTAGAATTATTTTTATAAGCGGCGGCAGCATGCAAATGTTCGTGTATACTCTGCAATGCAGTCATCCCTTACTTACTTAGTCTAGTCGTCCTTATCAATATCTCTAGAAGTATTTTTATAGGTGGCGGCAGCGTTCAAATGTGTGTGTATACTCTGCAATGCAGTCATCCCTTACTTACTTAGTCTAGTCGTCCTTATCAATATCTCTAGAAGTATTTTTATAGGTGGCGGCAGCGTTCAAATGTGCGTGTATACTCTGCAATGCAGTCATTCCTTATTTACTTAGTCTAGTCGTCCTTATCAATATCTCTAGAATTATTTTTATAGGTGGCGGCAGCGTACAAATGTGCGTGTATACTCCGTGATACCATCAATCCATACTTACTTAGACGGCAGAAAGCTGATGTCAAGAAGCATTTATCACTCCCTGAAAAAAGTGAACAAGTTCTATTTTGTAAACTTACTGACGAACAACGGCAATTGTACAGAATGTACATTGACAGTAAAGAGGTTTCTAGAATAGTGGAGGGAAGAGCCTTAGCCTTTCTTGGTCTTACCAACTTGAGAAAAATTTGTAACCATCCAGATTTATTTCCCAACTATAACGAGGAATACAGGGTAAGTTTTTCATTTTGATAAAAATAGGTTAAAGTGTTTAAAAATAATGTAAGGTAAAGGGTAAGTGTTTCATTTTGATAAAAATAAGGTAAAGTGTTTGAAAATGAGGTAAGGTAAAGGGTAAGTGTTTCATTTTGATAAAAATAAGGTAAAGTGTTTAAAAATAAGGTAAGATAAAGGGAAGTGTTTCATTGTGATAAAAATAAGGTAAAGTGTTTAAAAATAAGGTAAGGTAAAGGGTAAGTGTTTCATTTTGATAAAAGTAAGGTAAAGTGATATTGAGGCATTAGTCTAATCTCTGTAGGTAGTAAATTACTTGGTAATATGATACTTTTTAGACTGAGAGATGCCGTAGGCAAAGTTTTAAGAGAAGAACAGTGCGGTTTTTGAAACGGTAGAGGATGTGTCGACCAAATTTTCACTCTTAGGTTAATAATTGAAAAATGCCTGAGTTGTCAAACACCTTTGGTCCTCATTTTTATAGATCATGAGCAAGCGTTCGATTCTGTTGATAGAAGAACTTTAGCAAAGGTCCTTGTATGGTACCATATACCAGACAAATACATTAAAGTGATTAGTGCTATGTACAAGAGTGACATTGCTGCGGTTAAGGTAGGAAATGAGATTAGCAGCTGGTTTGTATTAAATCAGGAGTTAAACAGGGTTTTGTTCTATCCCCCTTTATATGGATTATGTTGATAGACTTTGTCGTAAGGAGCACAGGAAAGGCAATGGGAGACCATGGAATCATATGGGGAGGAAAAGTCTCCTGGACTTAGATTATGCTGAAGATTTAAGCATCCTAGATGAAAGTGTGAGCAAAATGAATGAAGTTTTAGAGGTTTCGCGAATTCAGGGTGCTAGAATAGGTTTGAAAATTAATGTTAAGAAGAATAAGTCACTAAGGCTAGGAATAAGTGAAGATGAAAAGGTGACGTTGGGTAATGAAAAGATTGATCAGGTGGGCAGCTTCACTTACCTTGGTAGTATTATTAGTAAAGAGGGTGGGAGCAGTGAAGATGTTAAAAGTAGAATAGCCAAGGCTCAGGGTGTTTTTTCCCAGTTAAAAAATGTTTCGAAAAATAGGAAGATAAGTCTGCAAACCAAGATTAGAATATTAGAAGCTACAGTGATAAAGGTGGTCAAATATGGCTCTGAAGCATGAACGCTCCGAAAAGCGGATGAAGATTTACTAGATGTTTTCCAGAGAAATTTCTTAAGGATTTTTCTGGGTACCCGGCTGACTGACCGTATTTCAAACAATAGGCTGTACGAAAAATGTGGTTCAATACCACTCTCTAGGGCTATTATGAAAGAAAGGTTGAGGTGGCTAGGGCACGTTGTGCGAATGAAGGATGACAGATTTCTGAAAACTGTTCTTTTCGACCAACCCTCTAGGGCTAAACGGAAAACCGACCGTCCTCGTCTGGGGTGGGAGTACACCATAAAGAAAGATTTAAAGGAAATGGGAACTTCGCGGGCGGGTGTAAAAAGGGAGGCTTTGAATAGATTAGGGTGAAGGAGGAGTGTGCGTAGCTGTGTTGGCCTTAGGCGGCTCGATGCAGCGGATAGTTGTTAGTAGTAGTAAGTGTTTCATTTTGATAAAAATAAGGTAAAGTGTTTAAAATAAGGTAAGGTAAAGGGTAAGTGTTTAATTTTGATAAAAATATACCTGTCTAATAAATTGTAATTTCTACAAAACTTGTCGAGAAGCTTATAAGTATATAACCAAAAATAGTTGGTGTTTACTGAAAGTTAAATTTGTGTCTAATTTTCTTTGTTGAAATTTAAGTTCGGATTTTTTTGCAGAAGAATAACTATTCGATTATTTAGATGTATTTTAATTACTTGGCCAATATCTTTTAGACTGTTTTTTTTTTTCTTCTTTTTTTTGCCTACCATTTCCCTCGATTTTACTGGCCTCGTCTTGTTGTTTTTTTTGTGTTTATATCTGACCTCATTAGACGTAAACAATAACAAAACTCTAAAGACCTCATTAGCTGACCTCAATATCTGACCTCATTAGCTCCAATAAATGCATTGCTATAAATGTTTATCACTCCACATTATCAAAAATTTTAGCTTCATATTTTAAGGAGCTTTTTTTTTTAAGGAAGGTATCAATTTATTGTATATGGCTTGAGTGGCAGCACTCTTCCTAAACAATGCTGTTCATTCCCTCAACTAGATAAAGGGGTAGCGTGTCTGTCTAGCTCTTCAGAAAACGGAAAATATATCTAGACTCAATATTATCTAACCAATATTCTCTATTTACAAATATCGGAGGCAACGCTGTAGCGTTGCCTCTAGTAAAGGCCGTACGGCTCCAATGTTTTTTTGTTGTTTTTTTTCCAGAGGCACTTCATATGGAAGGGGTCGTCGTAGAAACTTCAAAGGGGGACCATTTGACTAAAACTTGATATTTCTCGTTTTCGTTTTAATAGCCAAAAGTCATTGGAAGGCAAAAAGCACCCCCCACGCTGCTACGGTTCCCAAACGCATCCCATCAAAATTTTGAGATAGCCATTTTGTTCAGCCTAGTTGATTTCCAGATAGAAAATATATTTTTGAGGAGGACACTCCTCCACAACCCTCAGGGCAAGGGTTTTAAGTTATGCCCTGGGGGCATATAAGGTTTTTATAGAAGGCGTTGTCGTAGAAGCTTCAAAACAGGCTCATTCGATTGGAAATTCATAGGTCTAGTGCCCTTTTTAATAGTCGAAAGTGATTGGAGGGCAACTAGTCCCCCCCCACGCCCATCATTCCCCCAAATACATCCAATCAAAATTTTGAGATAGCCATTTTGTTCAGCGTAGTTGATTTCCAGATAGACAATATCTTTTTGAGGAGGACAATCCCCCACAACACTTTTAAGTTGTGCCCTAGGGGCATATAAGGTTTTTCTAGAAGGCGTTGTCGAAGAAACTTCAAAAAAGGCTCATTCGATTAGAAATTCAAAAGGCTACTGCCCTTTTTAATAGCCGAAAGCGATTGGAGGGCAACCGCCCCCACTCCCATCATTCCTCCAAAGACATCCAATCAAAATTGAGAGATATCCATTTTGTTCAGCGTAGTTGATTTCCGGATATAAAATATGTTTTTGAGGAGGAAATTCCCCCACAACCCTTAGAGCAAGGGTTTTAAGTTATGGCCTGGGGACATATAAGGTTTTTCTAGAAGGCGTTGTCGTAGAAACATCAAAAAAGGCGTATTCGATTGGAAATTCAAAGGGTTAGTGACCTTTTTAATAGTCGAAAGTAATTGGAGGGCAACTAAAATCTACTGCGTCATTGGTGCTTTACTGAAAACGAATTATATTACAAATGTTTTCTTTTGTACTTAATATTAAAATTACAGTAAAATTTTTAACTTATGAGCTTTCAGCAATTAGTATCATTATACATCAAATATTCAGTTTAATTTATTAGTTCTTTCCAAGGTTAGTCAAGACAAATATAGTTTCACTACAAACAAAATTTGGATACTGCCCCCTTCTTTAACTGTAAGAACCTAAAGCCTTCTACGTCATTGGCACTTCACTGAAAACGAATTTCTCTTATATTACAAATTTATTCTTTTCCAGTTCTTACAGCATTGAAAATGAAAATAAAAATTACAGTGAAAAAAAATTTTGAACTGATGTATCTTGAAACAATCAATATCATTATATATCTAATATCCAATTTGATTTTGTTTATACTTTCCAAGACTGTTCAAGACTCATATAGTTTTCAGTAAGGCGCCAATGACGCAGTATGTTTTAGGCTTTTGCAGTGAGGTGATACCCAAACTCTTCTTTGTTGTTATTTTTATTCGATTCAAAGTTGATTTGCATATTCAATTTAAGTTTGACTCGTTTTAAGATTTATTTATTCATTTACATTAATATATGTTGTATGTTTGTTCGCATTGATTGTTTATTTAATTTCTGTTCCTTTTAAGTTTCATTTATACTTTAATAGCAAAATATTTTTTTTTCGTTTTAAGCTTGATTTTCTTATTAAATCTAACTATTACTCGTTTTAAGATCTATTTATTCATTTATATTAT
This sequence comes from Artemia sp. Qi Xiang Cuo, assembly GCF_049724085.1. Taxonomy (NCBI): domain Eukaryota; kingdom Metazoa; phylum Arthropoda; class Branchiopoda; order Anostraca; family Artemiidae; genus Artemia; species Artemia sp. Qi Xiang Cuo. The sequence goes on from NC_142810.1 coordinate 52,730,887, forward strand.
TACTTGTTGTATGTTTTTTGCTATGATTGTTTAATTTCTGTTCGTTTTGGGTTTCATTTATTCTTTAATAGTAATTAATTTGAAAAAAAATTCCACAAAATAAGTTTTTCAAAGAAAAGTAAATTACTCCATTAAACAAAAAATGAGCAAAAATAAAATAAAATAATCTACCAAGCTCGAAACTACCACAAATCAGCATCGATAAATAAATGAAACAAAAAACGAACAGAAATTAAAATAAATAACCGAGTCAAACTCCAAACGAGCAGAAATTAAGGTAAGTTGAGCGCAAAACCCCTATGCCTTCCCAAGGCCAGAACAAAATTTGCACTTTACTGAAAAAAATACAAATGAATGTGCATTGTCAGTTTAATATACATATACTGATATTTAGTTATCAAAATGTTAAAATTATTTGATTTATTAAAGTTATAAAAATAAAAACATTTATATTTTTTTCAGTAAAGTGCAAATTATGTTCTGGGCTTGGGAAGGCATAGGGGTTTTTCACCCAACTTATGTTAGTTTCTGCTCGTTTTGAGTTTGACTCAGTTATTTATTTTAATTTCTGTTTGTATTGGGTTTCATTTATTTATCGATGCTGATTTGTGGTAGTTTCGAGCTTGGTAGATTATTTTATTTTATTTTGGCTCATTTTTTGTTTAATGTAGTACTTTACTTTTCTTTGAAAAACTTAATTTGCAGAAAAAGTTTTTTTAATTAATTTCTGTTCGTTTTATATTGACATAGTCTTTTCAGGGAAAAAAGAAAATAACACTTTAAATCTTTTCGTTGTTTAAGACTATATAGTTTGGCCTACTATTTGTATGCTGGAGAAAATTTTTCAGCAATTTTTAACAACATACACCATTTTAAAAACCTGGACACAAATAGTACTATTTAACTTAGTTTCATACCTCCTCTAGTTGACCTGAAATGGAAAACTTGATACCATTCGTAAAAAATCTGTTTAATTTCTTTGATAGCTTTGATACACTTACACTATTTTGATTTGGTTAAATTTTAAGAGCAGAAGTAGCCACGAAAATTTGAACATAATCCCCTCAGTCGTTCTTGGGATAATTATAAGATGTATTATTGGGAATTAGCATTAACATAGTGCATTTTGATTTAATATTGATGACACTTTTAGTTTTTAAAATTATGAGGCAATTGGGAGGGTGGTTAGGTAAGGGAGATTAGTTGCCCTCCAATCACTTTCGACTATTAAAAAGGGCATCAGCCCTTTCTCTTTTCAATTGAATGAACCCTTTCCGAAGTTCCCACGACAGCTCCTTCGATACGAAGTGCCCTGGTCAAACAACAACAACAACAACAACAAATATTACTAATCACTTTCGACTATTAAAAAGGGCACTAGCCCTTTGAATTTCAAATTGAATGAGCCCTTTTCTGAAGTTTCTACTACAACGTCTTCTATATAAATCTTATATGCCCCCAGGACATAACTTAAAACCCTTGCCCTGAGGGCTGTGGCGGAGTATCCTCCTCAAAAACATATTTTCTATCTGTAAATCAACTACGCTGAACAAAATGGCTATCTCAAAATTTTGATTGGATGTGTTTGGTGGAATGATGGGCGTGGAAGGGGGCTAGTTGCCCTCCAATCACTTTCGACTATTAAAAAGGGCACTAGCCCGTTGAATTTTCAATTGAATGAGCTTTTTTTTGAAGTTTCTACGACTACGCCTTCTATAAAAACCTTATATGCCCCAGGATATAACTTAAAACCCTTTCCCTGAGGGGTGTGGGGGAGTTTCCTCATCAAAAACTAATTTTATCTCTGCAAATCAACTACGATGAACAAATTGTGTATCACAAAAATTTTAATTGGATGTGTTTGAGTGAATAATGGGCGTGGGGTAGGGGCTAGTTCCCCTCCAATCACTTTCGACTATTAAGAATGGAACTAGCCCTTTGAATTTCCAATCGAATCAGCCTGTTTTGAAGTTTGTACGACAACGCCTTCTATAAAAACCTTATATGCCCCCAGGCCATAACTTAAAATCCTTGCCTTGAGGGTTGTGTGGGAGTGTCCTCCTCAAAAAAATATTTTCTATCTGGAAATGAACTATGCTGAACAAAATGGCTATCTCAAAATTTTGATTGGATGTATTTGGGGGAATGATGGGCGTGGGAGGGGACTAGTTGCCCTCAAATCACTTTCGACTATTAAAAAGGGTACTAGCCCTTTGAATTTTCAATCGAATCAGCCTGTTTTGAAGTTTGTACGACAACGTCTTCTATAAAAACCTTATATGCCCCCAGGGCATAACTTAAAACCCTTGCCTTGAGGGTTGTGGGGGAGTGTCCTCCTCAAAATACTATTTTCTAATTGGAAATCAACTATGCTGAACAAAATGGCTATCTAAAAATTTTGATTGGATGTTTTTGGGGGAATGATGGGCTTGGGGAGGGGCTAGTTGCCCTCAAATCACTTTCGACTATTAAAAAGGGCACTAGCCACTCCAATTCCCAATCGAGTGAGCCTTTTTCGAAGTTTCTACGACGACTCCTTCGTTTCGAAGTGCCCGGGTATGGAGAAAAAAAAAACAAAAAACAACACATTGTGCCCACAACGTTCTTTACGTAGGCAGCGCTAGCGCGCTGCCTATGAAAAGGTGGGCATGAGAGGGGGTTTAGTTACCGTCCAATCACTTTCAATTATTAAACAGGGCACTAGCCCTTAGAATTTCCAATCAAATGAGCCTTTTTTGAAGTTCATATGACAACGCCTTCTATAAAAACCTTATATGCCCCCAGGCCATAACTTAAAACCCTCGCCCTGAGGGTTGTGGGGGAGTATCCTCCTCAAAAACATATTTTCTATCTGGAAAACAACTACGCTGAACAAAATGGATATCTCAAAATTTTGATTGGATGTGTTTGGGGGAATGATGGGCGTGGGGAGGGGCTAGTTGCCCTCCAATCACTTTCGACCATTAAAAAGGGCACTAGCCCTTTTAATTTCCAATCCAATGAGCCTTTTTTGATGTTTCTACGACAACGTCTTCTATAAAAACCTGAAATGCCCCGAGGGCATAACTTAAAACCCTTGCCCCAAGGGTTGTGGGGGAATTTCCTCCTCAAAAACATATTTTGTATGTGAAACTCAACTACGCTGAACAAAAGGGCTATCTCAAAATTTTGATTGGATGTGTTTGGGGGAATTATGGGCGGGGGTGCTAGTTGCCCTCCAATAACTTTCGACTATTAAAAAGGGCACTAGCCCTTTGAATTTCCAATCGAATGAGATTTTTTTGAAGTTTCTACGACAATGCCTTCTATAAAAACCTTATATACCCCAGGATATATCTTAAAACCCTTGCCCTGAGGGTTGTTGGGGAGTGTCCTCCTCAAAAACGTATTTTCTATCTGGAAATCAACTACGCTGAACGAAACGGCTATCTCAAAATTTTAGTTGGATGTATTTGAGAGAATAAAGGGCGTGGGGTAGGGGCTATTTCCCCTCCAATCACTTTCGATTATTAAGAATGGAACTAGCCCTTTGAATTTCCAATCAGATCAGCCTGTTTTGAAGTTTTTACGACAACGCCTTCTATAAAAACCTTATATGCCCCCAGGCCATAACTTAAAATCCTTGCCCTGAGGGTTGTGTGGGAGTGTCCTCCTCAAAAACATATTTTCTATCTGGAAATGAACTATGCTGAACAAAATGGCTATCTCAAAATTTTGATTGGATGTATTTGGGGGAATGATGGGCGTGGGAGGGGACTAGTTGCCCTCAAATCACTTTCGACTATTAAAAAGGGTACTAGCCCTTTGAATTTTCAATCGAATCAGCCTGTTTTGAAGTTTGTACGACAACGTCTTCTATAAAAACCTTATATGCCCCCAGGGCATAACTTAAAATCCTTGCCCTGAGGTTTGTGGGGGAGTGTCCTCCTCAAAAACATATTTTCTATTTGGAAATCAACTACGCTGAGCAAAATGGTTATCTCAAAATTTTGATTGGATGTGTTTGGGGTAATGATGGGTGTGGGGAGGGGCTAGTTGCCCTCCAATCACTTTTGACTATTAAAAAGTACACTAGCCACTCCAATTCCCAATCGATTGAGCCTTTTTAAAAGTTTCTACGGCGACTCCTTCGATACGAAGTGCCCGGTTATGGATAAAAAAAAAAAAAACAACACATTGTGCCCACAACGTTCTTTACGTAGGCAGCGCTAGCGCGCTGCCTATGAAAAGGTGGGCATGAGAGGGGGTTTAGTTACCGTCCAATCACTTTCAATTATTAAACAGGGCACTAGCCCTTAGAATTTTCAATCAAATGAGCCTTTTTTGAAGCTTCTATGACAACTCCTTCTATAAAAACCTTATATGCCCTCAGGCCGTAACTTAAAACCCTTGCCCTGAGGGTTGTGGGGGAGTATCCTCCTCAAAAATATATTCTATATCTGTAAAACAACTACGCTGAACAAAATGGCTATCTCAAAATTTTGATTGGATGCTTTTGGGGGAATGATGGGCGTGGGGAGGGGCTAGTTGCCCTCCAATCACTTTCGACCATTAAAAAGGGCACTAGCCGTTTTAATTTCCAATCGAATGATCCTTTTTTGAAGTTTCTACGACAACGCCTTCTATAAAAACCTTATATTCCTCCAGGGCCTAACTTAAAACCCTTGCCCCAAGGGTTGTGGGGGAATGTCCTCCTCAAAAAGATATTTTCTATCTGAAAATCAACTACGCTGAACAAAATGGCTATCTCAACATTTTGATTGGATGTGTTTGGGGGAATGCTGGGATGGGGGGGGCTAGTTGCCCTCCAATTACTTTCGACTATTAAAAAGGGCACTAGCCCTTTGAATTTCCAATCGAATGCGCCTTTTTTGACGTTTCTACGACAACGCCTTCTATAAAAACCTTATATGCCCCCAGGGCACAACTTAATACCCTTTCCCCGAGGGTTGTGGGGGAGTGTCCACCTCAAAAACATATTTTCTATGTGGAAATCAACTAAGCTGAACAAAATGGCTATCTAAAAATTTTGATTGGATGTGTTTGGGGGAATGATGGGTGTGGGGGGGGGGGCTAGTTGCCCTCCAATCACTTTCGACTATTAAAAATGGCAGTAGCCACTCCAATTCCCAATCGAATGAGCCCTTTTCGTGGAGACAAAAAAAAAAAAACACGAATGAGCCCTTTTCGGTGGAGACAAAAAAAACACATTGTGCCCACATCGTTCTTTACTTAACCCTTTGTAGTAGCGCTAGCGCGCTGCCTATGATTGCTGGTCGTTTTGAGTTTGAATCTTAACAAGTATTTGTATCTCCTGAGCTTAAGTTTGAAATTGCCTTTACTTTTCTTTGAAAAATTTATTTTTCGGAAAGTTTTCTTTAATTAATTTCTGTAAAATGTCGTATTAACTTAAGTTTCCAGAATGAAATTTCGTAATTGGTTTGAGCTTCAGGTCTATGTGGGCAAATCCATTCTTTGCTCGGTTGGAGGGTTTGAAGTGGTTGAGGTGTCTCTGACAAGGGAGTGAATAGTTAAATTATCTACTTTTGGAGGGGGTTGGCCCATAGATTGCACTTAGTCATAACTACTTTGCCAAAGGATATAAAACTGGATGGAATGCAGAAGGGACGATTCAATTGTAATCTGACCCCTTATATTCTTAGAATCCCCAGAAGACGCATATCTTATGTTTCGTTTCGGCTGGTTTTTCCTGAAAGCGTGTATGCCACCAGGGCTGTTTCCAGAAAAAAAATTTCGGGAGGCGGGGGGGGGGGGGACTTTAAGAACGCATTAGAAATCTGTTTATATTCATTTTTGTTACTTTTATGAGTTGGACAAAAATTTCGGGGGGGGGGCAAACCCCCTAATCCTCCCCCCTGGATACAGCCTTTAATGCCGCCCAGTTGTACGAATAATTTGTTTTAGGTCTCATATCCCAAGGGGCTCAGAAGGCAGAAATACCTTTTTGGGTCCTATACCTTTTCTTTCTTAATCTCAGTCAATAGAAGCACCAAAACTCTACTCAACGAGACAGGGTTTTAAGGGTTATTTATAATAACCTATCCAAACTTTTCTACAGATGTCTCACGGGGGTGGGACTTGACAAAATAGTGGTTTTCCCCAGAGGCTTGGTCAGTTTTAGGGCAGGTCCAATCTCTGCCCCTTGGGCAGAAGAGAAGAAATAGATCGGAAGAAGATCTAAACTTTACGTTTCGAAGGAAAACGTGGGATGAAGTTTGATTAGTAATTGTCAAGGGGGAGATTTTGTCAATTGGAGATTTAACAATGACAAACAGTTGGCTATTCAATGTTATATCTTGAAAATGATTAAAACTGGAGTTTCGTTAAACAGAGAGGAGAATATGATTCTAGAGAACAGATATCGGTCTTAAACAAACTAGGAAACGTACGCAAAAGAGCCTACCGAAGACCCTGCTTTCTTCCTTTCCAACTCAGCACTGCCCTCGCTCACTCTGACTACTTCTTATAACCCTTTGTAGATTTCTTCATTGCACTAGTTTCTGTCATACCTTTCCGTTACATTACATAAGATGATTTAAAACTTACGGTATGTATAGAATAGAATAGAATTTATTGACACAAAAGCCGAAAGGGCCTTGGTCACAAAAACAAAGACGCTTTCATACAAACGTAAATTGGCACAAAAGTATAATCTAGGCTATTGGAGTTACTCATATGACATTTATGGGTAGTATTCTTATCGGAATTTCGACATTCTACTTAAGATATGCTAAAACTAGAACATTATCTATTAATCAAGTTGCTAACCCCAAAATTTCTATTAATACATGATGTTTATTTATCAAAGAATTCTGTTTAGTCCAGTAAAAATACGGTTTTTGACCCGGCATTTGAGCAATAGAAATGCCTTTAGCATCAAAATGTTCAGAAAACTTTTCTTAATAACATATTCAAAACTGTGCAAAATCGGCCTTGCAGAAATAGCCCTTTTTTTCAGGGAAAAGGTGGGGGGGGCCTCGAGTTTAAATTTATGTAATAGTTTCTGGATTGGAAGGTCGTTTCCTGTTAATTCTAGTCCGGGGAGACCGAAAATGACATTGGGATTGGAAAATCCGATCACTTTGTACCCCATTTAAACCCTAAGCGAGGTCAGAGTTGGGGGGGGGGGTGAAACTCAGAATCTTAGTTTGTGCAGTATTAGGTGGAATAAAAGATCGTTTTCTATTAATTCAATTGTGAGGAGACCAGAATGACTTCACAAGTGAAAGTTACATTACGTAGTGCCATATTTCTACACTAGGCAAGGTCAGAAGGGGTAAAAATACCATTTGCGGTATCATATTAATATAATATATGGTTGAAAAATACATAACTGAATGGTTGTTTCCTATTAATTCAAGTCTTATCTGGGGAAACTAGAAATCGCATCAGAATCAAAATCAGAATCTTAAGTGCAGTAGTTGGTCAACTGAAAGGTCGTTTCCTATTAATTCAAGTCTGAGGGGGGGGGGGCGAAAATGACATCCCAATTTAAAAAGTAAACCATTTAGGACCTCATTTCCGCCCTAAGCGTGGTAAGAGAGGGGTGAAAGCACAATTTTAGCAATTGGCCTACTTCTGGTTTTAACCTGTGCTTCATTGCAATTTCAGGCCCATGAACTTATGTATGGAGTAATATTGGACCGTTCTATTAGTATCAACCTAACTCCAAAGGTGTGGGTGAGTTGGGGGGGGGGGTAATTTTGCTTACAACGATATTTGTTGGCCGGAATTTTCTTTTTTCTTTTCATGGCGATTTGCAAAGAGTGCAAATCCGAACTAAAGATTTGCTTCAAATTCTCTTTAAGTTCTGTCTTGACAGTAGAGATCTAAGTTATACTTCTGCAGCCTGTATAGCAATTCCTATGTTATTTGCGTACGGTACATTCCATGGTAGCTTTCCAAGGCAGAGTCTACAGCCAGCGGTTATTTGTCAGTGTATAATGTCCTCAAACAGGTTTTTTTCTGTTTTTGTTGTCAATTACACAATGAATTTAGGTCATGAGTTCACATACACATTCTTAAAACTACACGTGATTAAACACGATATAAAACTACGTGCTATTTGCTTATGTCCTGTTGGTACCATTTAAAACAAGTGGGGATTCCCCGCCTGTTCCTAAACATTGCAAAAAAGATAACAGTATGAACGGGGGATTCCCCGCGCAAATTTGTTTCAACTCAAAGTTTTTTTTTCGATCAGAGTGGGTTTTTTTTGAGCTGACACCTGTTTTTTAGCCAGCCAATCAGAGAATTGCTTAACAATTCGTCATTGAAACCCTGTATAAAGTGTTCATGCTTTGGAATTCAATTTTCATTATGTATTAGCATATCGAGCATAGTACACTGGATTTTATTAACTTTGAAAACAATGGATATTTCTATTTTCAATGTGAGTACACTTTTCATTCTTTTATTTCCCAAAAGAAAAAATGAAAAAAACGTTTTACTTGTAAATTCAAATTTCAGGGGGGACTTAGCCCCCCTCCAACAACACAAAGCTTAAAATATGGTGCGTATATTCGATAGAAACGGCAAAGCACGCTTTTTTCTATTATGTAAATAAAATCTCTCCTCCACAGCTATGTTTACAAGTTTTTATTGTTTTGAAAAACAGTTCTTTATCATTCAGAAACAAGCTTTTCCAATCGTGCGTTTAAAATGTACTATCTTCTTCCGCTCTAAATAAAGCCATCTGCGTTTAACATGTTACCAAAGAGGGGATGATTTCAAAACAAGATTTGGCATGCGTCTTATCGGGATTAAGAAAACAAAAAAAAGACGGATATGTGCGATCCAAGGCTCATTGACAAAAGAGTTTGTTTTTTGACCAAATTAGACAGATATTTTTCAATTGTATTTGATGATAGTAAATGGATTTCATAGATGATTAAGAGGCTTTTATAAAAATATATGACAGGGAAGAGGGCAATGAATCAATTCTAACACAGTTTTTCTTTACTTGGCATCCGTTAAAAACGAAATTTTTGTGTTAAATAAGTAATTCTTGTATCTTTTAAAAGAGCTTTACGGGGTTTGAGAGAGACTCTGTTCCCTGATTCCGTGTGGTTAGAGGGGATTCTTTGTGCAGACTAATTTTTTCTTCTGTAAAAAAGGGAATTTTTTTTTTCCATGCTAAATTTTGCCTTCTTTTTAAGAAAGAGGATTCCTACAATTACCCTCCCCTGGAAAAGAGAGCTAAGACTAACGCTGGTGCTCCTATACAACAAGTGGAGATAGGCGGTTCATTGGGGGCCCCTCACTTCCATTCCAGACCGACGCTGTCATCTCAAAACTCACCAGTGCCAGCTCCTATGCAGCCAGGTAGAAAGCTTAAAAGAGAATGGATAGTTGCTCATATGATGGGGAGCCCCACTGGCTCACCTGTACAAGCCAGTGACATCGCCACCCCATATATGCGAGAAACAGACGGCACTCAACAGCAGTCTTAGTTTGTAAATGTTAGTTTGTCACCTCTAGTTTCTACCAATTTCTATCCAACTTTTTTTGTTTTTTTTCAAGTATATTCTTTTCACCATTTTTCAAAACCGTAAAAGTGTATGTCAGAGATATTAAAATGTTAATCTCCCCCAATCCCCGACCATTGTTTTAAATTTCTCTGCCCCCTCAGAGATAGCTGAACATAATGCATTTTTTATTAGCAAAGAAAGCACTCTTTTGCGTCTTTCTAAACTTGTGGCGGGAGGGGGGGGTGGAGGCAATATTTAGTTTAAATAGTTCTAGGAGGAATTGAATTTTAAGGAGGGAGTGAAAAAAATAGTATGTTTTTTTTTAACTTTATAAAATAATGGTTATTTAACATAGAAAATAAAACAGTTTTTATATATGCTAATTAATTAGTCTTTTCTACATTTTTCAACATCGTAAAAGTGTATGTCAGATATATTAAAATGTCACTCTCCCCCACCCCCGACCATTGTTTTAAATTTCTCTACCCCCCTCAAAGATTGCTGAATATAATGCATTTTTTTTATTAGCAAAGAAAGCACTCTTTTGCGTCTGTCTGAACTTTCTGA